>NC_056733.1:376034592-376257092 GCF_019279795.1 Protopterus annectens
TGAAGTGATCATAAGGATTATATTGTTTTTATATTTGGTTACCTATTAGAAAATCGAAGTTACGGAACTTCGAATACCATATGGTCGACACCATATAATCGAAGTTCCGTAACTTGGAAATTCAAAAAAAAAAAAACAAAGACAACGTACCGTGACAGGTTAAAGCAGGGGGGCAAGCTCCCCTCCACCCCCACACCCCCCTCTACTTAAATATACCAACTCCGAGATCGCACTTTAATGCACTACAGTGCTGAAAGGGAAGATTTCCTACACTGTAGCGCGATCTTGGAGTTGGTATATTTAAGTAGCAGGGGAGGTGTGGGGGTGCAGGGCGACTTGCCCCCCTGCCTACACCCTTTACTTTTTCTTTTTTTTTTAATGTTCATTTTAAAGCATTCGAATTTCCAATTGTTCTGTCATTAAAGGTCAACCTTTAGTGATTCGAGCAATTGGAAATTCGATGTTCCAATAGTAACCCTTTATATTCTATAGAAAAGTATTATTTCATTATGTACTGAAACAGTATAAAAATGAATCTGAATGAAATAAGAGTTGTACTGATTTCCAACAAACAGTGAGTAGCAAAGCAACAAGTATGAATAAATAATGCATAAACAGTAACATTAAAAAATAAGGTAAATTACAGTATGAATGTGAGACAAGATAACAGTAACCATCTAACAGTGAAATATCCAAATGATCACACAGAAAAAAAATGGCCCTGGTTAAATTTGCAAGAAATATTTTTTGGGGCTGCAATTTCATAAGTGTGGCAGTGTTATAGATGTCAATTTGTTAAGGATGTCAAGGTGGACGTAAATGGTACTGCAAACGTGGTGTTTCTTTGTTCAGCATTATAATAATGAATTCCACAGTCAGAAAAAGCAGCAAATATTAAATGACAAAGGAATAATGCTTATATGACTCCTACTTTGTGTAATATACACCCCTGGATTCTCTATAGCTTGCACGGCGTGCAAGATCGGTGCAGGAGCTCCAGCAGGCAAAATGTCTGCCGTGTGATACAGGAACAGCCTGCAGGGGCATGCATGAGTGCTCCTGCACTAATCCTGCACAGACTAATCCCCTGTATGCAAATCACCCCATTTGCAGGAGAGATATATGCAAATGAGGTGATTTAGCAATCCAGGAAGCTTGCAACCAGCCGTGAAGGACTAGTGTAATCTGTAGAAATGTACTAGGTTAATAACCGAGTACATTTCTGGAAAATCCAAAACTGAGCTGTGACAGCTCCAAATAAAGGCTGCATATCATGTAATAAGCATGCCAATGGCCAGATATAAGGCCATTGGCATTGCAAACAGTGAAAAAAATAAATAATCAACTTTTTTATTTTTAGCCGATCTCTGGGGTTTAAGTGTAGGGCAGCGGAGCACAAAAGGAATCGGGGAAAATAACAAACTAAACCTAAATTAAGCATTCTAACTAAAATCAGTATTCTGCCATGCAAGTCAATGGCAGGCAGAAGACAACATGGTCAGTGAGTAGTGGTTACTAAGGGGGGGAGGCTCAGTGTGAGACAAGTAACTAACCATTAGCAGGCAATCCTATGCAAATGAGGGGAATGAAAGTGAATCCCAGTTTTCCCCAGCATGTGAGTCAATTCCCAACAGTGTAAGAGTAGGAATAGCTTGGTGCAAGCCTAGGATTTAGGTGACATCATGGGGGTGTGCGTCAGGCATACTGTAAGTGGACTGGAGTCCTGTGGCTTGGGTAGGTGTGTCTAAGCCTGCCTAGCACTCTTTACATTGCCTAAGCGGGTGTGCGCGCCACTCACCGGGTTTTAAAGGAAGAGAAAGAAAGTTAAACCAGGAAATAGCAGCACTGTGCACATATGAGCACTCTGTTTGCGCGGTGTGTCCCTGGGATTAAACAGGAAGGCAACGGGAAGGGAAAACAGCAGTAGGAAGGTAATCAAGGAGAACTAGCATAGCTGACAGGTGAAATGTATCAGAATCAGTCAATTGCACAGGCAGCAGACCAGCCCTGCCCAGAACACTACTATAAACTATGCAAACATCTTCCCCTCTGGTTTTTCCCAAACTCTACACCACTGGTATATACAACTGGGGAAGTTTTAACAAACAAACCTACAAAATGAGAAGGACTGCAGCAGGCAACATAGAACAACATGTGCAAGAGGCTGAGGGTGGTGAGGATGTGAATGCTGCCGATTAACCCACAGTGAGGAGATGGAGAAGAGTGGACAGACCCAGGGTAACCTACCAGGGGCTACATGAGCTGGAGATAGTGGAGTGCTATAGGGTAGACAGAGACCCCCCTACAGCAAATCGTTGAGCTTTGCCGGCCACACCTTACACACCAAACTGACTAAGGGGAACCCATCCCAGTGGATACCAAGGTATTTGTAGGCCTAGGAATACTAGCCACAGGTACCTCCAAAAGCTCAACTGGGGATATCATGGGGATCTCACAGGCATTAGTATCCAGAGTATTCCACCAGTTCCTGGATGCCATGTCAGCACATGCCATTGAGCATGTATATTTCCTCAACACTCGTGAGGTGTTGGCCAGCAATATGCATCTCTTCCACCAAATAGCAGAATACCCTGAGGTAGTGGGTGCAATAGACTGCACGCACATATGCATCAAAGCACCACCCAGTGATCAGGGTAGGGCCTACATCAACCGCAGGGGCATCCCCTCCATCAACTGCCGGGTCATCTGTGATGCCCAGGGCATTATAATCAATGTGTGTGCTGGCTGCCCTGGAAGCTATTATGATTCCCATGTATGGCATCTGACGTAGCTGTACCAGAGATTTTCTAATGGGGACATCCCCTGCGGTCACCTAGTGGGGGATGCGGGTTACACACTGGAGCCATGGCTGATGACACCCATCAGAAATGCACACACATCTGAACAAAAATGCCATAATGAGGCACACACACAGACCAGATGTTTAATAGAGCATATGTTTGGGATGCTCAGGTCATGGTTCCAGTGTCGAAATACATCTGGTGGAGCCTTGCAGTACTCACCAGCTACATGTACCCAAATTGTTATGGTATGTGCCATGCTACACAATATGATCCTGCAGAAACAGCTGCAGCAGGAACAGCATGGGGCAGGGCCACATAGCCCACCACCAATGCCAAGGCCTGCACAGGCATAGAGTGACTCAGAGGAGGAACAACCTGAGCCTGTTCCAGTTGGCAGACGGAGGCGTGCCCAGTATGCCAAGGCTGCAGCAAAGAGACAACGCATAGCACATGCACTAACATAGTAGGGACTCAGGGAATGACACCTGTCTCTGACCCACACATACAGTAAAAGGGATGGCAAACATGACACTACCTGTGCTCAACCATGTATTGGAAGTGTACTACGTGCATGTGACATAGGCAGCCTTCCAGCACCATCCACAATTCTGGTACATCCTCAAGGTACGTCAATCAACCTACCAATTGCCAAATAGAGTAGGATGTGTTGTTACCTGTATCTATGGTATGGATGTGAGCATGCAAGGGAATTGGGTGGCTGAATGTCATGTTAGCAGAAAGTAGACACCCATAGTGGCACCATGACATATGTAACACATACTGGAGTCACCATAGTAGCAAGTACTACACAGGGTGACAAAACTCACTGCAGGAAATGTGCTGGGCTACATGTGTGTCCATATGACTCACACATGCTAGTCAGGCTGGTTCACATACCGAACAACAGTCTCAGCCAGCAAGACAGGTGTAGACAAACCCAAACAGAGCCTGTGCTATGGCCTCTGAATGATGGCTATGGTTAACCTCCCCCCAGGCCTACACAGACGGACTACAGCAGGTCAGGCAGTGGGATGTTAGTTCTGAAGGGTAGGAAGTCAGACACTAATATGTAGGGCAACCAAAGCTACAATCTGTAGTACACTGGTATGCCTCTAGTCAGCATGATAGGTAAGAATACAGAATTAAATGGAGTACCTGACATACCAGTACAGTCATAGCAAATGTGTGCAAGTGTCAGGTGTGCCCCACATCCTATGTAGTAATGTAATAACAGTCAGGTGTGCCCCTCCAATCCTGTGTAGAAATGTAGAAATAGACAGATGTGCCCCCCCACCTTATATAGTAATGTAATAACAGTCAGGTGTGCCCCCCCAATGTATAGAAATGTAGAAATAGTCAGGTGAGCCCCCCCATCCTATGCAGAAATGTAGTAACAGTCAATGCCAAATGCTCAGTGGATATCCTGCAGAAACAGCATGCTACCTGTCGGTTGACAACACAAAGGTCAGCACTGCAGTATAAGCTACCTGGACTCGATCCACACATTAAATACAGATGGGCATACTGAGCATGCTCACACACTTAAATACATGAAGGCCATATCTGCAAACACCAGTGGAGCAAACATATCTGGCAGTCGCAGTTGTAATGCACCACTCATGCCTTGCACACACAGTGGATTGGAATACAAACATATATTTAAGGACATTACAATATAATAACCCAAGGGTAGACATGCATAGATGTGTGGAAGAGGGTGACTGTGACAAGAAGCCATCCAGGCCTGTCCCACCCAACACACAGCCAAAGGGCCCCAACCACATGAGGTTCAGATGTCACTCACTGCAGATACTAGCCACCAGTATCTGTCTGCATTACAGACTATGTGATGCATGTGCTAGCTGTCCAACATGACTGTACAAGGAAGTAGACATCTAGCAGCTGTATACATGTCCATGTGAAATATGACCCTGTGTGTGCCTGCATGTGGTGTTTCAACCTCTAGATGAATGAGTTATGGCCCATGCACACACACTGCCACCCCATAGCCCTACTATGACAAGCCCGCTGAGGTCATCCACTGTGAAATACACCTTTGGGAGAGCTGTAACCCAGTAATTTCTGTGGCGTGTCCCATAGCTTTGTACTGCTTTAGTATGATAAAATAGTTAGGTAGGAGTTCAATTCACAGACATGGCAACTGTGTGTTTGTGTGTGTCTGTCTCTGTCTGTGTAGAGAGCAATTCTTTTTAGGGTAGTCACACTCCCTACAATTGAAATGCTCTACTTTGGTAAGGCTGCTGATGTCATCCAGCTAAAATACATGTTATGTGTGTGTTTCAATATCTGTGTAGGGAGCAATGCATTTTTGGCTAGTCACACTCACTACAATTTGAATGCCCTACTTTGGCAATCCTGCTGATGTCATTCACTGTAAAATATACCTTTGTGGAAGGAGTTCTCCAGTAATCCCTGTGGTGCATCCTATAACAGCTTCATGCTGTAGTGTGATATAGACCTCTGTTAGGGGTTCAATACCCTCACATGTCATTTGTTGATGTTTTGTATGTGTTTCAATGTCTGTGTAGGGAGCAGTGCATTTTAGCCTAGCCACACTCACTACAATTCAGATGCCCTAGGTTGGCAATCCTGCTGATGTCATCCAATGTAAAATACACCTTTGGGGAAGGAGTACTCCAGTAATCTCAGTGGCACGTAGTATGACTGTGTACTGCTGTAGTGTAATAAAATAGTTAGGTAGGAGTTCTAATTCCAGACATGATGTGTATGTCTGTGTTTGTAACTCATATCCTGTGTGAAGGTGGTTGTGAGTGTGTTACAAATAGGCCCAATGTGGAGTAGGTTTTGCAAATGTCTTATATGGTGGCCCTAATATATATCACAATGTCCACCGTACAGAGATAACAGATGTGAAATAGCTGAAATGCTGTGGATGGCAGCTTTCATAGTGCAAAAAAAATCCTTAACAGCTGTAAATTTTAATTGATGACTTTGTGAACTACATTAATCAAACTACTTCTTTTTTAAAATTTACAGCTGTTAAGGATTTTAACCAGATTTCTTACTTAGATGTTCTATTGAGATAAGATTACGAAACTAATTCCTTATATCAAAAATCTTCCGCAAGGAAACCTACAGTAACAGTTTTTTGCACTATGAAAGCTGCCATCCACATACACAGAAACGAGCTGTCCTAAAGGGACAATTCATGAGGGCAGCTAGAATGGTCACTAAATGGGATGACTTCATATCTGAATGTGAACTTCTAAAAAACATGTTTTACACAGAGGTTACCCAATTTCTTTGGTGGATGATGTTATACAGGAGGTTCGCACCAAGAGAAGTATCGGTCACTTTAAATCCTTGTTAACAAATGAAACCATTGTGAAAGAAACAAACCCTAATATTTTTATTCCAAGCAATAATGATAATGAACATTCAACAATACCTAATGCAGAGAGCAATCTGGTTACTTCTACTAACAATAATAATACTATAAATCAGAATTTTAAGTGTAGTTTTGTTACCACCTTTAATTCCGATAGCTCTGCTATTAGATCTATTTTAGAGAAAAATTGTTTTTTTGTTGTTGAATGATTCTTTGCTTAGGAATAAATTAGATATACATCCCCCCATTGTGTACAAAAAAGGTTACAACCTCAACAAATGTTTTGAGACTACTTTTAATAACAATCGTCAAGGCTATATGTATAAATGTGGACGATGTAAATTTTGTAACCTTATTTTAGAAACCTGTGGGGTTCTTGTAAATGGGAAATATATAAAGATCATGGGTAGATCTTGTTGTTTTTCCAAAAAGGTTGTTTATTTTGCTATGTGTACCCATTGTGTGTCATTTTATGTGGGGAAAACAGAAAGGAAACTGAAAGAAAGGATGGGTGAACATCTTAGAGCTATTAGAGACAAAGTTGAAAATAATGCTTTAGCAAAACACATTTGCTTAAACCCCACATATCAGTTCAAATTCATTGTTTTAGATATTAAAAAAAACAATGATGGGGGGGGAGTATGGCCAGCCCATTTCGAAAAAATGGAATTGGAGTGGCAAATTCGCCTGTGCGCACATTTTTGACCAGGCCTGAATGAGTCTCTTTCCCTTAACAGCATATTAAAATTAAAATCTTTGGAGAGATAATTTATTCTATTTATTTTTCCATCATCAATATTCATAATGGCTATTATACCTTGTTATATTTACTATTATATTTTCTATTATTATTAGTATTATACTTTTATTATTCATCATACTTGTATTTCATGCATAAAACATATACATTTATACACTGCCAAACTATGCGTGCGTTCAGCATATTGTGGTCATAATTTCTCATTATTTTAGTTTACATTTATAACTATTTATGTAGGTATTACACGTACTGTCAGTAGTTGGGTTGTTTATTATATTCTTAAGGTTTTACAATGGTTTTAGAACGCAATTATTTGAGGTATATTCAGCTTATTTATATGACTACACCTTTTAGATATGCTTCTGTCTTGTGTATCTAAGGTGGGGGGGGGGTGAATTTGCTGTCAATTTGTTGACATCATGTTTTTTGCGAAATGGACCAACAGTATTAAAAGGAGGGGAATTTCAAATGGTTTTAACAGAAGGAAGTGATGTTTCTTATTGTCAGAAGAAGTTTGTCAGTGTGACAAACTAAAGTACTTACCTGGATTATTGCTTTTTATTTATTGTACTTTGGATTATTTTAATTAAAAGGTTTTCTTTTGCTGCCAGACCGGATTCTACTTTTTCATTTTACTCTCAACCCATGCCTCATACACACACACACACACTTGCCTAAGCAACAGCCGCTATGTTGGTAGTACACTGCATATTACACACTGACAGTAACTATGGAGTGATTGCAGTGGTCTACAGAGGGCATGGCACCCTGTCCATCTGTCCAATAGTCACGTACATGCAGACAGTGCACCTTCCCCATGTTCCCCACTGGATATCTGCAACACCTGTGGTGCCATCAAATGTGACCCACAAAGGATATACCATGCCTGAAAACATGCCCTATATGGACAGATGCCACTGACACCAGGGAATGCCGTCATCATGCTATCAATGTAGGTGCAGGGTAAACCTACTTTCCATTACCTGTTCCTGCCACATGAGGCCAGGACTGGCACATCTGATGATAATCTGTGTACACAACAAGGGCCAGACACCCCAGGTACAGTTCCACATGTCACTGTACATGCATGTGGGAGGTGTGCACATCACAGACACCATCCATGTCATGGACTAAGGAACACATACATGGCAAGCAATGCACAGCATTGCCCACACACATTACTCACCCAGGTGACTGGATGGCGAATACAATACACACCTGTGTGGGCAATTCCAGAATCTACACCCCTGAGCCACAATGCAGACCATTGTCATGTGGTGTGATGCCAAGGTTACCCATCAACTAGCCTTGTATAGCTGTTTGGCACAGTTCACCACTACACACCCGTAAATCAATGCACCCATGCATGTCAGTACTGGCACCTTGTGTGTGTGTGTGTGTGTGTGTGTGTGTGTGTGTGTGTTTTTGTGTGTGTTGTATGATGCGTATGTTCACATTCACATTCACTATAACCCCATTTGGCATACTGCAGCATGCTGTCTGATGTCAGACACCTCCCCATACCCTTTGCCCATATAAAATCTGTATGACCCCTGTGGTGCATGTGATACCTCAACAGTAAAGTTTTGTGGCAATCTCACTAGTGATGGGTTGCATTTCTGGCCCTGCCAAGTGTGTCAATGTTTGTACTTCCTTGTGAGAATGTGGCTGTGTTGACGCTGGCACCTGTTCATGCAGACAGGCACATGTACTACACCTACCATATAGCTACCATATCCCTGTTGCAGATGTCACTCACCATCACATATATGTTCTGAGGGCTTCACAACATGTAACCTTTGTGGCGCATCCAATAACTGCATAGAAATGTGATAGCACTACATAGTTGTCAGGTGTCTGTGCTGGTAGGTGTATGACACAAACATGCTTAAGTTTTACTCTCCCACCCATCCCTGACTTGTTTTTGCCTCTGTCTGCCTCTCTCACTCCCTTTCGGGTGGATGTGGAGACCTACACCTGCTTTGCTTAGGCAGCAGCATGTGCATTTTAAGTGATGCTCATGATCAGCTGATGGCCTCTGCACAAAATGCAACCCTCCCCTAGATGATTGCATGTGGAACAGCTGTGGTAACATTCCCATAGCCAATTGCATGGAAACACATTCCAATATCTTAGGAACATCATGTTGGTGTTGGCCCTTTTCATTCACTGTGAGCAGGAACTAGATCTGTTGTTTGGCAAACAGCATATCAGATGGATTGGGGATTTACCTCTAACAACATACACTGTGGAAACAGGGCAACGCACAGGAGGAGGACTTGCCTGACCTGACTACAGACTGTAAGTGCTGCTATACTGCATTTGGAGTAATGTTGGTTTAACAGTGTGTGTGTGTGGATATGGCTGTCGTACATGTTTTAGTACCTGCCATGTCAGTTCTATGTTTATGAGGAATCCCCATCTATAGGGTCATCTGCAGACTGGGCAGTTTTCTGTGCCTTTGGTTTTCTGTGTTACCTACAGAGCATATATTTGTAAACTGCAGAAGGTAGTATGAGGACTGCAGTCTGTAGATGGTGAAAGCTGTGACAGTTACTGACTTCATATCCCTCATAGGACATATGTTGCAACACACCCTGTTACAACAGTAAATGTATGAGGTTATCACAGCAGCATGTCAATATTGGCCCTGTGTATGTGCTTCCAGCCAAAACTCTTTCAACCTTTGTACATATGTCATGCATTAAGAGGTGCATATGTGCTGTACACCATAATTAGCATTGTCATATCTGATAACAAGTCAGTGAGATATCATACTGCTACACATGTTATGTACAGTAGGGGTTATATTTGATGACATAACCTGGACATTCTGTGGTTGTCTGTACAGTACTAAGGTCTGTGTAGTTATGATGAATGTCAACAGTGTGTGTATTGTTAATATGTACTTTGGCCTGTGTATGGACTGTGGTAAATTTCATCGTTTTTGGTCCCGTCCTATCTGATGTTACATGCTGCTCCACTGTATGTTACCATATTGGCTTACATGTTTCTAGTGCCATACACACACATGTCCCATACCACAGACAGGCATCAGACCAAACTGTGTAGCAGCCCAGTATATGTAGGGTTAGTCTGTGAGTGGCACATATGAGGATGGTGTTGAACAGATAGTCCATATACTGTAATATTATGATAGCTTACTATATGTGGCTGTGGCTGTGTTCACATTGGTTGTGGTTATGCACTTTCACACAGGTGTATCTTACCCTGTGCTGTGACATGCCTGTAGAGCCTGTTATATATGCAGGTACATGTGCATTCCCCATAGGAGATGTAGGCCAGTGTTGAGCCAGTCTGCCTGTAGCCTGCACAGTGCATTGTTACATGTCTAGCAGTTAGTGTACTTACCCAGTGAGGTGTCACGTTTAGATACTTGCCAGATGTACTGCTGCCAGGCCTCCCTTAACAGTCATGTATGTCAGAGCAGTGGGATGCTGCACAGATGTATGCCAATATCTAATGTGTAGTATATGGCCATGGCACCCCTAAACCAGTGGTTATTATGTGTCAGGACAGACAGGTGTGTGAATGCATAACCTATGGTGGCAAATGTACACCAGTCATTATATGTTATACCCATCTACATGGCTGTTAACATCCATATTGTCAGGCATGGTTCACATGTTTTGCATAAGGGGCTCTGTGTATACCTCTGAATTGTACAGAGTGTGTCAGAATGTCCACATATATTGGCCAATATCTCTGCTGCAGCCCACAGGGGCATTGCATGCTAGCAGCAGTACTCTACTATGATGTCCTCAGGATGTCTGTCAGTAGCCAATGGCATACATGTGAAAAGCAGATGTGACCTCCCACACACACCATGTCTGTGAGGACAATCCCAGTTACAGTAGCAATAGTCTACTAATATACCTGTTATGCATACCTGACATCCCCTTGCCCTACAAAGTTGGGACTGTAGGGGATGGGGTAGGGCTACATTCCATGTTCAGGACATATGGTGAAAATATATGTACATATAATTATCCAGATATGTATATATATATATATATATATATATATATATATATATATATATATATATATATATAATTACACGTATACATATCAACATATATAGATGGGTATGTATATGTACATAGATGTTCATATTCAAACTCAGATATATACATACACAGAGAAATATATGTCTACACATATACAGATAGTGATACATATGCACATATACGTATGGATATCTACAAATATATTGACAGTAGCAGGTATATCAGAATAGATATGTATGCACATATAGCTCTGTATATATATATATATATATATATATATATATATATATATATATATATATATACCAACATAACTAGGCATATCTGTACACATAGGATGTGCATACATATATAGCTACATACACATATATCTATATATGCATATACATATACCTATATATACACATATGCATATATACATATATGTATATATATATGTATACATATGTACATACGAAGAGATGTACACATGGCCATATATATGTAGCACTATACAGATGTGTATACAGACATATGTATGAGCATACATGTGTATGTACATGTAGACATATATACACCTATAATATGTATACAACCATATTCCTGTCATGAGTAAATGTCACGGTTGTTTATGCCCTCCCACATGCATCTCACCCTATGTATCTGCTATGTGCACATAATAATAAAACAACATATGTGATGCAACAGTCATATTAATAACAAGGACTACACAAATTAGGAACTAAAGTCAATTGTACAATACTACTCAATATGTGTATTGACAGCTATATTGGTAAAACAACAGCTGTATCCACAGTGGTCAAGGTGTAGTGGGTAAGTGTTGTGACTTCAGTATAAAGGGTCCTGGGTTCAAGACCTGCAAGGGCTGTTCATTTTGTTGCTGGGCAGAAGAAGAACTGTCAGATACAGAGTGGTGAAGGCAGTTTTGAGCAGCTTTAAGGGATTTGCACAGGTTTGCGTGAAGCTAAGTGGTGCTAAGCTATGGGTAAATGTACGGGCACTTACACAGTGTAGGCAACACTTACCAATGTACATATCAGCTTAGCTGTTATATTGTAGCAATGTTGATAATTGCTAAGCATAGCTTAGCCCTGGTAACCAGGACACACAACCCAGTCTGATAACCTGTAATAATTTTATGTAATGCCATGTACAATACATGCACCTATGTGCTGTCATTACAGTAGCAAGGGTTGTGAGTTTTATGTGTAGGACACAGACATATATGAAACCTGTACAGCACTGTTATCCATGTGAATGTGTGACATACAGGTGTAGTATCCCAGGGTACGTGCTGTCACACTGGCATGTAGTATTTCATGGCAGTACTACTGTTGACAGTGCTAACCCAAGCAAGAGCAGAGTGCTTAATGTAGTACTGACAATAGGCACATCTGTGAGCATGGCTGGACACCAATGCCTCCCTGTTGTATCCCTGGTGTGTGATCTGTGGCACAGTATATACCCCTGACTGATCTGTCAATGCACTCATGCTACTGTATAGCTACCTGCCAAGCTGATGACTGTCAGTCCCTGTACAGATGCGCAGATAGCAGGTATCCAGCTGGCATATGTGCAGGCAACCTACACTTGATTGATGCCCTACTACGCATATGGCATGTGCATGAGATGCATATCCCTGTAGTACCAATGTTGGGGTATACTATGGGTTGGATCACAATCATGGCCAATGTGTGTTGGTGGGTATGGCAGAGTGTCATTGTGGGTTTCAGGGAGTACAATATCCAGTGGGGGATGTGGGTGCTGTGTACACTGTTATTACACCAAGGTACACCTGGTATATGTCCCATGTACCACGTTATGGTTACCACTGTCACCATCAATTATACAGATAACTGTTACCACAATCCAAGCCAATTATGCCAATACAAGGCCTGTTGCTACTTTACCTGCCTGACCTGTGTGTAGTGGATTTACATGGCCTCACTGCTGTCATTCAGTATGCACCCTCTGTATGGCTGGAAATGATGTGCATGGCCCCTATACATGTGGGCTACTATGTTGTATCCATAATACCTCCTACTGGTGTGTCATGTGTATGTAATGCTCAGTACATGCCAGATATGCTGCTCCATCAGCCCATCATGTGACACCTGTCATATTTAGATACACTCCCTGATGTTGACTATTACTTCCCCAATGCATCTGTAGAGCTGCATACATGGGCTGTAGGTGATGTCTCTGCTGACTGCGATATTAGGTGTGTACCTGGAGTCTACCTTCCTTCTGGATACTTGTTCCATGCTTCAGACCATATTATACTATTTGCTGTCCTGTGATTACACACATGACAGGTATTCCTGGTGTTTAATGTGGCATTCCATGTCCATGTACTGCATGGTCCCAAAGGGGGGGGGTCAGCTGTATGAACACCCCACAATCACACATGTGCATACATGGCCACACACACAAACACACACATGCAAACACACATCATACATGCATCTACCTCCCTCTACTTTGCCAGAATGACCCTGCAGGCAAACTAAACACCAGGATGCACACACACACATGCAGGTGAGGCTGCACAGTGATAGTACACACAGTCCTCCTATTACCCACCTGCCAGCATGCAGAACATATGGTACAGAACAGCATGCAGTTCAGCTATAATCAATCCATGCTAGCAGCAGTATACATGTGTGTGATGCATGTGCTGTGCCACTAGGTGATGCCCTTTCCCCTGGATACCACTGCACCCATGTACACAGTATTGCTGTGCACCTGTTCTGCACCCTGCCATGTACTGTGCATCACAACTCATAAGTGTACAACCCATTGCGGAATGTGTAGTACTGTGTCAGTTATGTTAACTTTACTTCTCATAGCCCCTATGTTTTTCAGCAACACATACCTGGGATGGTATGTGGACTGCTGCCATTGGTGAATGCCTGATGCCTGATTTACAGCTGTCAACATCAATAGACCATGTATGGCCACTGCAATACTCTTACATTGACAACCATCAGAGCATACCGTGCCTATGGGGGGTGTACACACATTTATTGATTTTACACACACACATCCTTGATCTGCTATGGGACCACATCACCACATATTTTAGTAGTACACAAGCCCGGTATGTAACATATGTCCTGCACTTTTGCATGCAGTGTCTACAGATTGTGTTAGATGTGCAGCTGCTGACCGCAATGCATACACACCATGTGGGCATATGTGTGCACACCCTTATCATGATGGCTTATCACACCTCTTGTTGTGTGTACTACAGCAGTCACTGCTCATGGTAGGGATATACCAGTGTGGGCCATCTGTATTTGCTAGTGTATGTTCATTCTGCCCTACACATGTCCCCCTATTCTGCATGATTGCAAGGTCTACTCATGTGCACATCCTATGATGTTCACACAATGCCATCACTATTGCTGTGTGGGTAGGGTTACAGCTGCCACAGGTCCTGAACCTGACTATGTGCAGATAGAGCCACCCCCCTCAGCTTTTATGCAGATAAATGACAGGTAAGCCCTGCACATTTGTGTCACTTTGCAGAGTCCTGTACACTGAACACCACATGTTGCAGCCTAGACCCAGCTGATAATGTGGACTACTGTAATGCCTTATGCCATAGTGTATCTTTGCAGCAGTTGGCATTGTCCTACAGGTATATACACTGGTGTTGCACTGTATATGGGTGTTGTTCAGAACATGTCACTACTGTAGGCAATGTCTACCAACAGTATGTTACTCTCTGTGGTCACATTCTGCAATGACAGGATGTTAGTTATCGTGCAGGTGTGTGACATACCCTTCCAATACCCCATCATGGGCACCCCGTGAGACTGTGCATTTCACAACAACAATATATGCACATGTACAGCATGCAATCAGGGTAGGTGTGTTAGATGTATGCATGGAATATACCATCACCATTACATGCCCGGTGAGTTGACATGCATCTACATAAAACATACTCACCAGCTACAGGCTGTTGCCTTGTTGTTATCACGGAGGGACTGACATAAGAGGGTGAGAGATGCAATGTCAGTGGCCACACCTGTGGAACTGCCACAGGCTGGGTGCAGTACTACCATACATCAGTGGTAAATTCCCACAATACTACCACATATGGACATCTGTTTATCACTACAATGCAGCAACACAATATATCTATGACTTGTCAGATATGCATGATCTACCTGTACCAATGCGGATGTTTACACAACAGTGGTCTACTGATGTGCCCTGTGTCCTTACCTGCACACTCCTCGGCTGGTGTGTCGGTGACACCCACCTCCATGAAGGGGTCCAGTGGTTGGTGGTGGTCTGGATGGGCAGGTGCCACGAGGCTGGCCAGGAGCTCTTCTACATGTGTCAGAGGGGGTGGATGGCATGGCCCCTCCTGTGGCAAGGTGATCCCCTGGACTCGGGCATTGTGAAGCAGGTCAGTACAATGATGTTGGACCTGCTCATAACTGCAGTTGTGCAGTCAGACATCATTGACCCTGTGGATTAGGTCATTCCATAGGGTGGTCCACTCCTGTTGCTCATGTGCATGCCTGCCAAACAGCAGTGGATAGTGCTGGATTATGTGTGCTATCAACACCTCATTCTCAGCATTGGAAAAGGTGGGCAACCGTGCATGTGCCATCTTGGCTGAAAGACATAAAGATGGAAACAGGTCTGAGCAGCTCATAAGGCAAGGTTACCACAGTTCATAATACACATCTCTGTCACCTTCCCCCCACCATATCAGCTTCGACAAACTGTACACATAACTCATTAGGTATGGCTACAGCTTAACTACTGTTTGGACAGATTTTGTATTGTACCACACTTTCTGCTATGTGATTGTAGCCATGTCCCGTGTGTGGACACTATCATTGCTGTCCTGTTTCAGACTATTCACCTGTATGCCATTGTCTGGGCCACTATGGTTACATATATGCCAGTGGTATGGCTGCTCTGAGATTGCGGCACATCTGACAGTCTGTGTTATTGGGGATATCTATGCATGCTGTTGGACATGTACCGGGATTGTGTAGATTACTACCAACAAATGTTCTATAACAGTGACACAATAACATGTATATGTTCTATTTCCCAGCTGATCCACCTCTCCACACCCATCTGCCCATGATACCTGGCCACATCACATGTGTGTCCCAACCTGGGGCCTCCTCATGTACTGTTACAGCAATACCATCAGGTAGAACCACCCAGGGGATGTTAGCCCCCCTTCAGGGCACACACAGACATGTTCCTGTCCCCTGAGTTCAGGTCTAGGGTCTGTTCCATACCGGGCTCCACAGACACATGAGGAATGTGCTACATCCATCTGAGGCATCCAGTACACATTCACACGGCCAACATGCTCCTCCTGCTCAGCCTCCAGACCAGGCACCTTCAAGACGTGGACTGCTGTTGTGAGTGGCAGTGGGTGGGAGGCCTGTTCCCATTGTGCCCATATTGGGGACCATGGCAATGTGCTGCCAACAAGGGACTAACATGTGACATACCCATCCATGGTGCACACACTGGCAGCTGTAGATATCTGTGTGTATTGCTATGTGTGCTGCTGCCTCGCACATAGCACACATCACTGTGGTAGTGATATAGGGGACATGTCTTTACATACATATATGTTTGTGTGTGTGTTTGTACATATGTAGACGTGCATATAGGTATATATCTGTATATGTGTATAAATGGTTACATATAAAAACATTGAATGCTCATAACATCTAAACCCAAAACATCAAGACCATAACATCTAAACTTCAAAACATCTAAAACTCATAACATCAAATCTCAAAACATTGAAAACTACAAAGCAACTATAAATAACATCCCACACACTGTTTACTATGTTTTTGCAGGAGGGGCAAGCCCCCTTGCACCCCCCATACCCCCCTGTAAATAAAATATACTAACTCCGAGATCACACTACAGTGGGGGAAAGTTAATTTCCGAACCCCACTGTAGTGCGATCTCAGAGTTGGTATATTTAACTTACGGGGGCTGTGGGGGGTGCAGGGGGGCTTGCCCCCCTGCAGAAATGTAGTAAACAGTGTGTGGGATGTTATTTATAGCTGCATTGTAGTTTTCAATGTTTTGAGATTCAATGTTATGAGTTTTAGTGTTTTGAAGTTTAGATGTTATGGTCTTGATGTTTTGGGTTTAGATGTTATGAGGAGTAGATGTTTTCACATGTAACTGTAGATATATGTGATGTCATATATATGTGCGCATATATATGTCTACACATGGGTATATGTATATTTCTGGACATACATGCTGATATACATATATTTCCTTATATGTTATATATGTGACATATGTACACAGATGAATACCTATATGTGGGGTACATTCAGACATCAGCTCCACAATCTCACAATATCTTCCTGTACAGCTGCACTGTTCTGCCTTGCTACAACACAGACAGGTGCCACAGATGGACATGACCTGATATTAGTGGGGTATATGTGGGACCTGATTGCAGGTAACCGTATTGCACCCTTATGGCATTCCGGCATGCTACATTACAGATTCACCTGAGTATCCTGCCAGTGGTGGGCCATGGCTCCCACATGTCCATCATAATGGCATTATTTCCACCACAAGCTATTGGCCACATAATAAACATACTTCCCATTATACAACACACACTCTGATGGCTTACATCTTGTCTGTCAATGCTGATCTGCACAGTTAACAGCTATTGCCCACTACCCACAGGGACAGACACTATTGTCCATAGCAGTTGTTTAGTTGAACATCATCACAACAACACCTGATGGCACATATAACTCAATCCACATCAACTATCTCATTATGATGGACCAGGTACTACAATCTAATACATATACATATACTTCACATACCTGTTGAGGGAATGATGTCTTTATGAATGGCAGCTGGCTAAATGCCTGCGTCTTCAGCTGTTAGTTTGATGGGCTTTAGTTTTTTTATATTTTCCGATTTCGCTTTTGCTTCCGCTTTTGCTTTCTTTTTCTCTCTCTCTCTCTCTCTCTCTCTCTCTCTCTCTCTCTCTCTCTCTCTCTCTCTCTCTCTCTCTCTCTCTCTCTCTCTCTCTCTCTCTCTCTCTCTCTCTCTCTCTCTCTCTCTCTCTCTCTCTCTCTCTCTCTCTCTCTCTCTCTCTCTCTCTCTCTCTCTCTCTCTCTCTCTCTCTCTCTCCCTCTCTCTCTCTCTCTCTCTCTCTCTCTCTCTCTCTCTCTCTCTCTCTCTCTCTCTCTCTCTCTCTCTCTCTCTCTCTCTCTCTCTCTCTCCAGTGAATGGATTGAGCTGCTTTGACTAGATTGCAGCCTGGCTTTAGTAGGTGATGCACTTGATCAGATGATGACCTCTGCACCAATCTGTGTCCTACACTTGCTAACTGCATGCAGCTTGCTGTTTAGTACTTCCAATTACCACTGTCATGGCAACCATCTACTATAAATCCCTACATCATGTGGGCATGGTCCCTTTACCTTTCCTGTGTGATGGACATCCTTTCTGTGTGTGAGCATCAGTGTTACAGACAGCAGGTAGCAATACCACTTACAGGAGAACCGGCACACTCAGGCCATCTACATATTTGTAGGAGATTCCAGAACTACAAACAGAGTGTGAGTAGAGTTGTGTTATGCTTTGTATAGTACTGGTGTTACAGGGTGTGTGTGTAGATACTAGTTTACCTTGGAATACAGTCTGTCTGCATAGCACTCAACTGTGGGCCTATCCTCTTGGTGGCCAGAGGTGTGCCTATCATGTTTTGTCTGTCCACCACACAGGTCATGTGTCAGATATTTCACTTGCAGTGTGTGTTTTGAGTGCTGTCAGTACATGGCTACATCCATTTATGTTTCTAACCTCAATGCCCTAACTTAGGGTATGTTGCAGACTATCCTGTAACACCAGTGACTTGCTTAGTGTATGGCAACAGTTTTCCACATATGGGCCTGTATTCCAGCCTCTGTCCTCCACCTACATACCAAGCATTGCACATATGACATGCTGTCAGGGGTTGTTCTGTAGTGGGCTTTGAGTATATCGGACTGCCATTACTGCCATCAGTTCACTGCTGTTGTATTCCCCACACATATGGTGAGGCTGGGGCCATATATGTGTGGGCTTCATCTACACAATGCATGTGTGCCCCTATGCACTCCAGAGGCCAGTGTATGTATCAGTGGTATATCACCCTGTATTATTGAGTCTAGGGGGGAAGCACCACAAATGACCTAGGCTGTTACAAAATGTGGCTTTATCAGGGGGTAAGCTGCCTTAAGGTATCTGGATGTACAGTACCATATACTTCACCTATATTTACATTACTTACATAAATTGGGTTAATGCAGGCCTACTGCTATACAGACTGTTCTGTTTGTCAGTGTGCTTGTGATGATGTCAGTTATGCCTTGTGATGTAACAGTTACATCCCATTTGGTCAGCTGAAGTCTTTACCATCTAGAGATTTTGTACAGAATGTAGAAAGAGGCTGCTGAACTATATACCTGCATTACTTACTGTTGACTGTTTGGTATCCTGTAGCCCAGTCTGTCGTTACTATTGTACAATTTGAAGGGCTTGGCCTGGACAGCAACAGTTGTGAACCTTTCCAGACTATTGTATTAGTATTGCTGTTTCACATCTGCATTACTCTGTTTATATGGATGTCAGTGTCTGAACAGCTATTTGACATGGCATATAGAACTGTAATAGTACGCAAATAAAGGTATTCCATTTCTGCAAACCTGTGTGTGGTGTTTTTTCCTGTGACCTCTCTGTGGGTATATGTTGCAGGCAATGATTGTCATTTGTATGGGTGTCCCATACAGTGTCCAGTTGTTAAGGTGTTAACTGTAGGCATAGTGGCTGTTCCATATTGTGTGCACCTTCTACATATGTATCTTACTGTACGTATCTCTGCGTGTGTATGTGTAGTCACATTTATATATATATATATATATATATATATATATATATATATATATATATATAAATATATATCCGTATCTGCATATATGTGTCTGTGTATATGTATCCTGTGGATGTTGATTGCTTCCACATTTTACATTTCCTATGGGAGCCAGACTGTATGGCATGATATGTTACCAATACTAGACTGACATCATACAGGTGGGATGTAGTACTGTTAACATCTTGTGCCCATGTTGTGTCAGGTCCTGGTTATGGGATCTGCAGCATTTGGTAGTGTATTGCAGGGTGGATGTGTTTGGCTGTGGGGGGATATGCCTATTCATACAAGACGTATATTGTTTGGAGCCTTTCAACCCCATTAACGGTGCATGTGGACATATTTGTTTTTGTTAATCTACCATTGCTGCCTGCAGATATATGGCCATATATATATAGATATATATATATATATATAGATATATATATATATAGATATATGTATATATATATATATATATATATATATATATATATATATATATACATATATATATATATATACTTACATATATATAACTATGTCCGTATATACCTACATAGATATATATCTGCATACATATATGTAACTTGCTGTGTATATGTAGACATATAGGTGTAGACATATATATATATATATATATATATATATATATATATATATATATATATATGTCTTTGTAGGCATTTGCATGTATATATGTTCATATCTATTTATATATATGTATATATTTCTAAATATATATATAAATATATATCTCTCTACATATAAAGATATGTTGTATCTGTTTAGATATTAATATATTTACACAGACACATACATCTAAATGTGGGAATACATTCTCTGTACTGTTGACAGACTGGGCTGGATGATATGTTTGTGAATACAGTAGCGTTATGTATATCTGGCATGTCTTAGTTGTAAATCACTTTGACTATGGTGTACAAGGTCCTGGGTTCAAGCCTTGCAAAGGCTGTTTTTTTTGTTGCTGTTCAGAACAAGGGCCATTGGATGCAGAGTGATTAAGGCACTTTTGAGCAGTTGTAAGCAGGTTTGCGTGTGTTTGCGTGTAGGTAAGCACTGCTAACTTCCAGTTACAGTTTCCTATACTCAGCTTCTAAATTGCTTAACCTGTGTAGGCATTGCTTACTCCCACGCAAACAGGCTTAAACCCGCTTACTGCTGCTTAAAAGTGCTTACTCCCACTTACCACCATGCTAATTTCTTTAAAAGAAAAGAAAAAAAGGGTTGATAGGACAGTGGTGAAAAAGGGGCACAAAAAGGGAAAGACAGTAGGGAAAATAGCTAGGTATGTGCAGGAAGGGTGTAGGCAAGGTCCATAGCTTCCCATTTCTTCTACAGCAACAGCTATGCATATACACTAAATTTGTAGGTAGATTTGGACACTCAAACCCCTGGGAGAGGTGTGAGGACAACAATAATAAGTTGTGATGCCAGTTAGACTGGATTACATGTGTCCAGTGGACATGTGTGTGAAATGGACAGCTAAGTATAGGGCAAGATTTTTTTTGTGGGAACAGATTGCCCTTTTTTTTTCTTTCAGGTGAGAGTGGGATTTTGGGGAGGGGTAGTAGGTATATTTGGGGAGATAGGTTGGGAAGGTTAACATACAAGACAAACAAGATGCATACAGGGGCAGTATATGACACGTGGGGGGTAAACACCTTGATGGTGAGAGGTGTTGGGATATCAAAAGCCCACAAGCCCCCTAGTTGTAACACTGGGACTGAGGTCCCCACCCATGGGCAGTCACCAATGCACCTTCAGAGCCCTGCAAGTGGCTGTGCTGGGGGCGGAGCCGCAGAGCCAGGCTGACTAATCGGGACATGTGGCCCTTGAGCTGGTGTAGGAGATCACCAACCTACTGGTCGATCTCTCTAAGCACCACAACCCCAACCTGGTGACGGGTGACAGGTGCCTGTCCGTGCCCACTCCCAGGGGGATATGCCCCATCTCCTGAGGTGGATCCACCTGAAGGTGCTGCAGGACCATGGACAGGGAGGTCTGGGGTTGAGCCCCAGACATGCTGGTGCCCGGTGCCAAGGCCAGCTGAGGTGGGACAGGTGGGTCAGCTGGGATCGGCCTTCCCAAGCGTGCTATAGTGTTTAGATTTCATCATCATATATGGGTTAGTAATAGTCAACACATTCCAGGGTTAGGTATAACAGCATGCATAGATATTCCCATTAACCCAGACACCAGATACGGAACAGTTGCATAGCAAACAAAACACATGCATATATGGGACCACAGTGGTAATAAGAACAGCATGCAGGTATGTTGATGGCACCATGCCAGCAATGTTGGAATAATTCAATATGGCACATGCATGGGAGCATTAAAATATTTATCAAACAATTGGACATTATCAGGCTCATTACATACCAGTTGGGGTGGGTATGTTGATTATTGTTGGAGATAAGGTGGGGGGGGGGAGATGTCAATTAACAAGT
This sequence comes from Protopterus annectens, assembly GCF_019279795.1. Taxonomy (NCBI): domain Eukaryota; kingdom Metazoa; phylum Chordata; order Ceratodontiformes; family Protopteridae; genus Protopterus; species Protopterus annectens. The sequence continues at coordinate 376,056,973 of NC_056733.1, forward strand.
AGTATATTTCTGTAGTCCACATTACTTTCCTAGTCAGTGCTGTTATCTCTACCTTACAAGTCTTACTACACTACCCTATAGCCTTATTTTAGACAATGATATGGCTGTCGTCAGCATTACACATGAACCAGTTTTACCTGCAGCATACACCTCTTACCTGATATACCTGTGGAGGGAATGTTTGTTAACACTGACTAACTGTTTGTACACATACGCCCAGATTCCAGGTTAATGTTTTGCACTATGCTATCCAACTCTTTCTGCAAGGACTCTGGCCATGTGTTGACCCCATGCTGGTGTGCCTGGACATATCTAGAATATTGCCCTCTTCCACCTTTAGTAACCTGAAGTACACATATACATGCTTTCCTACATAGTTATATTATGTAGCACAGTGTGGGTGACAGTGACCAGTGATACTTTATTATTCAGAGAAAGTGCAACACTCACAATCCCCTACAATACCAGGGTGGACAGTACCAGTACAGGTTATACTGGTCTGTATTTCTCAGGACAGTGTTCGTATCCAACTTACCTGTGGGAGCAATGTTTGTTAGCACTACCTGACTGTTGACACACAAAGTTCCAGATTACACATTAGTATTATGCACATGCATCTCACTCTGTTACTGTACACACTCTGGTCACAGCTTGATAACATGGGTGGGTAGATATGACACACTTGAAATCTTACTCTCCAAACAGTTTTGGAGGTTGCTACAGTAACAGGTGTGTTCTCATGATGGTTGACAATCACTTGTATTCCCTGTTTGCTGGCTACACATCTGGGATCATCCCACAGACTTACCAGAGGGACAGGAAGCAGATATGGGCACATATACTGGACATTCTGGTCTCATGTGTACAGTTGTGGTGTATGAATCTGTATGCAGTCCAATTCTACTCCCAGGATTCAGATCATGGCTGTGTCTGCTACAACTTAAACACTGTCCATCACAGTTGTGTCTGCTATATTGATATTGCTGCATATCTCCAATCAGCTTTCTGTCTTATTAATCCCCTGTGCTTATGCATTCTGACCTTGTGTAACAACACTCTTATACAGATTTCCTAGACAGTTATATGTTGTAGGACAGTGTGGGCAACAGTGATGTGTAATACCTCATTATTCAGAGCAACTGAACATCATTCTTGTTTTTCTGGGCACAGTGTTGGCATCTGACAGACCTCTGGGGGTAATGTTTATTAGCACTGCCTGAATGTTCCCACACACAGTACCAGGTTCCCCATTACTATTATGCACATACATCTCACTCTGTTACTGCACACACTCTGACCACAGCTTAACAAGTTGGGGTGTAAATGGGATATACGTGGCTTCTTCATCACATAAGGTATTGGGGAGTTGCTAGTGTGCCAGGTTTGTTGTCATAGATGTGTGTCAATCAGTTGTATTTCCTGTTTGCTGCCTATAAGTCTGGGATAATCGCACTAATTTCCCAGGGTGACAGATTGATAGGCAATATATATGGGCTAATTTAATAGACATTCTGGACATATCTGTACAGTTGTAGGGTATGATTCTGTATGCAAACTACTACCAAAGGCAGATTTCGAACCATGGCTGTGTGTGCTAAAAAAGCAAAAGCTCACATCTCAGTTGCATGTGCTATTTGTTTTTCATGTCTGTATTTCCCTGTTTGTTGTCTATGTGTCTCTCAGTTGTACTAAATGGCCTCTGGGTATTACACCTGTCATATACAGGCATCACTACACATTCAATTTATGGTGCATGGTGTGGATAAAAGTGCTTAATACAATAGTACTATTACATGATTGCAAATCTACATTACCATATGATACCAGAATATACACATGCAGTCCAGCAGTTAGACCTGTTTTGTCAGGATATTACACTTTTATTGACATGCACACAATATGAGGCTCTTCCTGCCATATTCTCTAGTGTATGCAGTACTTGCCTTGAACAATACAGGTTTTATACTAGCAATTAATTTACTACTACTTTTATTTTTATTTCCTATGTCAGTAAAAGCATGAGTGTTACTGACCTGCCTCGTGCTGCAACCTCGCCAGGTGGCTGATGTGGGCCTCCTGGTTTGTGGCCCGCTCCGGTGCAGCTGTGGGGGACATAAGAGGAATATTTAGCCATACCTATCCATGATATACCTGAACTGGAACTTATTACACACATACTGGGGTGATACTTACAGACATCTGGAACATCCCCTGATGCTCTAGCCTCTTGGAGACACTCCTCCAAGGGGTCCATCTTCCAATGCTTCAGGTCGGCATAGTGGTGCCTGACCTGTTCACCAGTTCGGGGTATGCCAGTGGCACTGGTGAGGTCGCGGGTGAGATGATCCCAGGCCTCTGCCTTATATTGGGAGCCCTGGTACTGGACCTGCAGCAGTCTCTGTGCATGGTCTTTAACTAGGAGTCCTGCCATGACCTCAGACTCCTGGATGCACCAGCGCTGCGCCCGGAAGTGCACTCCTTCTCCCCTTACTGCCATAGTGCCTGCAAGGTGAAGCTACAACCAGTTATGAGCTGTTTTCCTGCCTCTTGGGTTTAAGTAGGGCCGATTTCCTGCACGTTTCCATGATTGGTCAGTTTTGAAAAGGCTAAACTATGGGTAAACCTGCTTACCTAAGGTTGGCATTGTTTAAAGAGGTATACCACTGGGCATAAAGAGTTAGCTGGCCTACACATTGCTCACACCTCCTAAGCTGGCCTGTGCAATGCTTAGCGTTGCTTACATTAGACCTTCATTATAATGCCTTTTTGGCATTGTGTTACTATTCATTACACCTTATATGTTATGCCTGGTATCCATGATTGATGTGTATGTACAATTTGTGGGGTCCTTGTGTTTTATTGGGGACTTCAACACTCTGTTACAATTACACCTCACTTCTGGGCTTACTGCTGTACTCCAGTTCACATATTTATGTTATGTAGTGGGTTATGGCACATATGACTGCATACTGATGCCTTTCACAGATTCAGTTTGGTTATACAATAGTGAGGACTTGTTTGCTACTACCTCATTCTTCTGTACTTCTGTGATGGCTTGGTGTCTAACTACTGGGACTATGGTGTATAGGGTCCTGGGTTCGAGACCTGCATGGTTGTTTATTTTGTTGATGGGCAGAACAAAGGCCGTTGGATACAGAGTGATTAAGGCACTGTTGAGCAGTTGTAAGTGGGTTTGCACGATGGTAAGCACTGTTAACCTGCCATTACATCTGCTTACAGAGAGTTAGCTTTAGAATTGGTTAGCCAGTGTAGGCATTGCTTACTACCATGCAAATGGGCTTAAGGCCACTTACTAGTGCTTAAATATGCTTACTAATGCTTATTTGTGCTTACACCTGCTTACTAGTGCATTATTCATTATGACACTGACACCTCACATGTGCATTTACTGCAGTACTCCAATTCATAAATATATGTTATTTAGTGGGTTATGCAACAAAAATATTGGTCATAACGTGCTTTGCCATGTAAAATGGAATGTGCTGCAGTGGAACTTGAACCGGGAATGCCTGCTCGTAAGGCGAATGCTCTGCCCACTACACTATTGTTATGCTGCTTCATTTGATATATCTTCCTTGTTATCCTCTTCAACCTTTTAAGCTGCTTTAACCGTAGCTAAGCGATGGGCACACTCACACACCTACAATTAGCTGTAATCGGATTTTTAAAGAAAAAAAAGTGTTTCTTCATTTTATTTCTACATTCTGTTGCTGTTATACACAAGGGGGACTGTTGGTGGGGATATGCGGTCACCTGTGAATGGTCTCGTTCATTGCATACCCCTTTCTGCTGTTCTACATTGTGGGGGTGTGCTTATTCTGCGAGCTCTGCTCTCAGACATGCCCCCTGCACTCTTACAAGCTCAGTGTAAGCCTAGGAGCTCGGGCAGCACACATCATTAATATGCATGGTGTGCTGCAATCCTGCTCCTAAACGGTCACTTCCGTGCAGGACTAAGCTAGTCCTGCATGGAAAATTAGTAAATCTGGGGGACAGTGTGCAGCAAATATGTTCTTTTGTTTTAGCATATCATAGTAGCTTTTGCTCATCAGAATATGCAGCATTTTTTCTGATTACATCAAAAGCAGAGCTTAGTTGCTTCAGTAATATTTCAAACAGTAGATTTTTTAAAGAAAATTTTCATTAATTTAACATATTTACAATATATACAAAGAAAGGAAGAAATTCAACATCACATACTGTTATACAATGAAAGAAATATATTGAATCATCAAGGTAATCTTATACAATTAACAAATTAAGAGTCTTGGTAATTCAATGGCATCATTTCAAGGCTATCCCAACCACTAATAGTCTTAGTATGATTTATATATATCTTATTCTGATAACTTCTTTTTCAGTTTTACATACTATTCTTGTTAAATTTAAAAATTCCTGAATGTAGGAACTGAGTTGGATTTCAAATTTTTTTGTAATAATTTTTCTAGTTCTGCCAGTAAACTCCAGAAGATGTTTTGTTGTTTGGCTTTTATATCTAAAGGAAGTGGAACAGTCATTAGTATTATTGATCTAGTTAAAGAACAATTATCAGACCATAACACTTAAAAAACATACCTATCTCATGCCTATATATATTTAACTTTTCACAATCCATAAACATGTGCGCCCAATCAACTTTTACACAGCTCCACCAAACTGAAGAAGTCATTTTATTAAACTTGGAGATTTCATAGAGAGTAACCAACAATTTATTTATATATTTCAACATAAAAACTTTACAGTATAAACTTGACGAAGTTTGGTTAATTGATTTAAGTAACAAAGTTTTACTCTTACCATCTATTGACTCACTCAGTCCACTACTATCTAAAAAGTTCCAGAATTTTGCATCAGAATTATTACTATCAAAAAGATTTGTTTATAAATCTAGCAGGTAAGTCCCTCACATATTTCCTTACATGGTCCTCTAACTTATACCAACATCAACTTTAAGCTACATGAACATGTACAAGTGTTAATAAATGATAAAAATCAACAACCTTTTACCCTATTATCCATCATAGGTTAATAGGTAGAACATAGGTACTTATTAGGCTGTTGAGCTGTGGGTATCTAAGAAGCATAATCTTACATTCCCATGGTTGTTATTAGCCTTTATATTTGGTGTATAAATAACCCAGGGACAGGCAGAATAAGGATATTTTGAGGAGATTTATTTATTGCCCTTATCCATGAGCAACATAGGTGCTACACTGGGGATGAGTTAGTGGTTTTCCATCCTTATGTCTAGATTATGCTTGAATAGACAAAATAAGTACTTGTTTTTTTATGTTCAGTGGAAGAGGGTGCAATAGAAGAAGTATTATTGGTGATAAATGCCTATCCCTCCCACATGTTCTATTTATGTTGCAAAACTGATTGAGATCCTTTGAGCTGGTGTTCATTCTACCATTGAACTTGAACTGTGCAATAGGTCTGACAGGATTTGGTATGCGAGGATCTATATATAAAGAAGAGGTTGCCTGCTAGCAGAGTGTAAGATATCAAGAAGAGGGACAAGACTTTGAGTTCATCTCCATAGTTTTTGTGATTTTGGCCCATAATTTATTTTAGTGAAAAAACATTATAGAAACTCTAGTTATGAAAAGTGTTTGAATAAGTACATACAAAATGGGGCATTAAATTCAGTAATCAGTCTGATGAGAGCTGAGCACAGTGGAATGACCTGGACTTGGATGAAATACCTTTAGATATAAGCTGTGAAATGAGAAAAGACTTCATTACAATAATTGATACATAATAATTAAAGGACAGTTAGTTTTTGACACAGGTTCTCAGATCCTTGACAATGGAATCAACTTACATGGTATGCTGTTAATCTAATAGTTACAAGGAAAGTTATGCTTGCTAAAGGATGTACTTATACATTTCTTGGCATTTATTGTAAATCCATGGTTTTAATACCAGCTATTTGTCTGTGAAAGGCCCTATTAGAGGATGTTGGTGTCCTCCGGGGGATTTTGATATATATATATATATATATATATATATATATATATATATATATATATATATATATATATATATATATCTAGATAGATAGAGACACACAGACACACACACACACACACACACACACACACACACACACACACACACACACACACACACACACACATACACACTTGGGCTCAATCCACTCCCTAACCCTACCCCCAAATTCCACACCCCCACTATACCTAAATGTATAGTCTTATAACTCCACCAACTAATTTACTCCATCCACTCACAACTCCTCCTCAGTCCTTCCAAATTATCCACACCCTACCTACTTCCCTCCTTAACATATGTCTATCCTCTACTCTACCTATCTATCTCTGTCTTTCCTATTCCCTTCTTAATTAACACATACATTACCCACTATATAATAAGTCATATGTTTCCTACTTCTACCAAATAAATCCCTTCTTCCAATACAAAGTCAAAACTATCCCTTTAAAAATAATAAAAAAAAACACTTTACACCACTAAACAGAACTACCACCTATTTTCAAACATACCTTACCAAATCTCCCACTAACCAAAAGCCATTATTTTACACATTTAAGTTTACTACCATACCATTTTGTGGCAACATACACCCCAATCCAGGTCCCACTTCAATCAATCCTTCCACACCACCATTTAGCAACAATTCTCTCAAATCCTTATATATGATAACCCTAAATCTCCAAAGTATTTGTAATAAAATTTCTCTTTCATGCTTGGATCACTCACAGTCATCTAGACATTGTTGCCACTATCAAGACCTCATTAAAACCTTTTATTAAAGATTCTGATACCCCCATAGGCTTTCAAGCAATAAGATCAGATATGCCCCACAAAAAAGGAGGTGGTGTAGCACTACGTTTTCCTAACACCTATAATGTAGTCTCATACACAAATCCAATTACACAATTTTCTAATGCCAACATTCTCATTTCTTTCCTAAAAATTAATAACAGCAAAATATTGTGTATCATAATTCTTTACATATCTCCAGGCAACAACATACCCGTATTAGAAGATATCCTTGTCTGGATATTAAAAGTGAAACTGTCATCTTGGGTGATGTAAATATCAGTTGGCTAGACCTCAGCTCCAACTTCCCCTCTTCAAATATCAGTATATTCAACTTCAGTTAACTCATCAATTCTGCAACCAAACCTAATTGTGGCAATGACAGTGGCTCCATCTTAGACTGGATTCTGATGACTGACCCTAACAAAATATCCACAACCAGTAGTCTCCCAAACCCCTCAGTGATCACCCCCCAGCCTTTATTCATTAAAATCAACTTGGTAGGATATGTCTGTATAACTCCTTTCAAAATCAACATCAATATAAACAAATAAGGAACTTGACTAAATTTAATCCACTTACCATCACTGATATTCTAAAAAAAAGATAAACTGTTATATACTAAAAACCTTCCCGCTTGATGAGGCAGTCAACTACTTTGACACTACATTTCTGGGTACACTAAATAGCCTCATACCTCTTTGAATAGAGCCTACTAAAGATCTTATGCATGCCAGGGACAAATATGGAAGCATTGGCAATCAAATAAAAACACTCCAGACATGTTAAAATTTAAACAACTTCACAACCAGGTAAAACGACTAGTCAAAAAAATCAAAAAGAACACTATCTAAAACCTCAGTCTAACCATAAGCAGAACCAGCAAAAATTCTGAAATTCCATTACATCACTGCTAAATCCAGGCACAAAAAGCAAACCATGTCCACATCCTGATAAATCTTCTCAAGAAATAGCCATTCTCTTTAATTATTTCTTTGTCAATACTATAGCTGACATCACAGCTAATTTTCCCAGAGCACACTGCAGCACAAGCAATACATGCCCATCAAAACTATCCTTTTACTCCCCTTTACCAAATCCAGCCATTATACCTGTGAGCTCATTACCCACTCTACAACCACTTTCACTCAAAATCTGATTCCAATAACCATAATAAAAAGACTACTTAAGCTCAAACCTTGTTCTAACACTCCTGACAACATACTGACAGAATATCTAAAACCTGCAGTAGATGCTATTGCCTGCTCTATAAGTATACTTTTTAACAGATCCATCCAAGAATCCTACATCCACAAACACTGGAAAAAAAGCATTTATTCTCCCTCTTCATCAAGACAGCAGCTGTACTGATATCACAAACTTCTGACCGATTGCCATTCCCTTTCTATCTCCAAGAGCTTGGAAAAATGCATACCTATTCAACTTCTTCACTGTCTTCTTCATAACCAAATCCAGTCACCCACATAACATAGATTTAGACCAGGCTATAGCACAACAACTACCCTTATATGTTTTATGGATACAATTAACACAGCCTGTGAGGCTGGAAAAACTGTCTCCATCCTCTTCCTAGAACTATAAAAATAATTTGATACAGTTTCTCACCCTCTACTTCTAACACAACTCTCTAAAATCGTCTCCCCACATGCTCAACTGGTTCTCAAGTTATTTAACAGATAGACAACAGGCTGTTAAAAGGCAACATTCCATCTCTCCATATCTTAACACCTCTACTGGGGTTCCCCAAGGCTCCACACTTAGACCCTTCCTATTCTGCATTTTCATTAATAATTTCCATTCAGCTATGTGTCAGGGATCTCTTAATCCATATGTAGATGAGTCAGCTATTGCATGTTCTGTTGACTCCAGTTCTGACCTATAACATACAACTAAAATGTCCTTCTCAACCACTGAAACCTGAATGTACAATAACCATCTAGCCCTGAACCAAACTAAACCAAGATTGTACTATTCATCCCTAAGAAAACAACTCCCTTAAACAAAACTCAGTTCACTATTTATTCTCAAAGTAATGCAACAATCAAAGTTGTTAGCCACACTAAACTTCTAGGAGTCACTATAGATGAACACCTGAAATTTGACTTGCACATACAACATAACATCCACAAAACTCACCAAAAGCTAGGAATTCTCTATAGGCATAATCACTTCCTAAACCCCTCCACTAAACAAACCCTTCCTTCCACTTACCTATTACCCTCACTCCTCTTTGGTGCCCCTCTACTTACCAATCTCCAATCCTCACTAAAAGCTAAGCTTGAGATTTGTTACAACAAAATTGCCAAATTCCTGACATACTCCAAATGATCTTTAATCCTTCAGATTGCCCTGCCCTTAGTTCAATATTTAGTTACAACCATCCAAAGAGGCCTCTCAGATTTGCAAATTAGCAGCTCCTGCAGGTACATAAACCAAACCTACCCCCTGGCCAGCTTCTTTACTCCTGCTCTGTAACCAGCATTGTAATACTCTACCATTATCTATTAGATCAACCCAGAATCCTGCCTTTTACAAAGCTTCATAACATGAGTACCTACCTTCTGTCTGGAATTGCACCTGCACCAAACCTCCTTAGAATATTTATTACAGTGATGTTTACATATCTAATATCAAATAATGTTGAATGAAAATCCTCACTATTGTAATAATTTGAAAATTCATTCAATGTTACTGCTTTACTTTGTTGTTACCTGTTTGCTATTTGCTATTTTTCCACCAATAAGTCAACCAATTGTTAACTATTTTACTTTTGTTGTATATACTTCTGAATAATATTGTCAATGTATGTAGTCACCTTTATGTTCATGTACTGAGGAGCTTTTCTCTCCAGATCTTCACTGAAAATGACCTCTGAATGGCACAGTGGATTTCTTGATAAAAAATGCAAATAAATAAAATAATAAATATATATAGATCAGGTATTTATCTTAGAATGGCTGTAATATCAATAGCCAAAATGTTGATACAATAACATTGATATCAAAACATTGACAGCTGACTGCACATAAGTTGATTAACATCAGAGCCTACAAAGTAAAAAACTTTTTTGTAGTGCAGATTGTATGCAGACGGGGCTGCAAGAGCAGGAAAACAGTGTGTGCTGCTTATTTCTTTTTTGTTTGAGGCCATGTTGTGAACGTAATATTGGAAGGAGCAACTTTGCTGCTGGAGTTTTGTTTTTTTGCTGTATTATTGTTTGACTCCATGCACTACTTAAGTTTGTGCAACAACTTGTTTGTCATTCATCTATAACTATATACACACATCGAACTTTTAAAAGTTTGAATATCATATGGCCGAGACCATATGATCGAACGGATTGAGCCTGAATGGAGATCTCTGTACAGCGCGAAATGGGAAGATTTCCCTTTTCCGCAATGTAGTGCGATCTCAGAGTTGGTATATTTAAGTAGCCGGGGTGGGTGTGGGGGGTACAGGGGGGCTTGCCCCCTTGCTAGAAATGTTTTTTTTTTTTTTTTTTTAACTATGTTCGAACTTTTGAATGTTCGATGTTATGGTCTCGACCATATGCAATTCAAAAATTTAAAAGTTTAATCGTGTGAAGTATATATATATATATATATATATATATATATATATATATATATATATATATATATATTGGGTATTTAACACAGAATGGCCATAATATCAATGGTCAAAATCTTAGCACATTAACATTGCTATCAAAACATCAACAGCTGACTGCACATACATTGATTAACATCAGTGCATAGAAAATAAAAAACTTTTTTTTACAGTGGGGCAAGCCCACTGCACCACCATCCCTGCTACATTTTTATTACAAATTAGAGATCATACAGTCTACAGGGAAAGGTCATATTCCCCAACCCTATGGACTGTTGATCTCACAAACCTGTTGACCATCTTTTCTTTCAACCAAAAAGTGTAAGAGTTTTTGGACATTCACTGTTTACATATAGATAGATAGATAGATAGATAGATAGATAGATAGATAGATAGATAGATAGATAGATAGATAGATACATGATACTGGTTTGTTGCATTTCATCAAACTTACCTTTTGTCAGTGAACTTTTTGTTGGCTTAATGTTTAGTGCTAAATGCTGAATCTACGTTAAGTGGGACAGAGTACTAATGCATAAAAAAAAACTTTCATTTGTAATGAAAGTTTTTACATTGGGGCTGAGTGTGTACATGTGTGAATGTTTATGCTTTAGGGTTAGAATAAGGGCTGGGGAAGTGGACATATGTGTTTGTTCCCTTTTGTTGTGTTCAGCGGTAATGTCAGGGAAAAGACGTTTTGTACTCTGTGTATGGTAGGTGTAAGAGTCAAGGCCATGGATAGGGTCAGGGTTAGTCCACATGAGTAAAGGTGGGCAGCAAGGTACTAAACACCCTTTCCATAATAATACCACTATACAAACAAATTGATTAAGCTGATCAGAAAAGGAAATGGTTTTACTTATTCGATGAATTTAGTAATTCGTGGACATAATTTTTGATAACAGGTAATCTGGATGTAAATTTTTGATTAGTCTTGATTTGTTTTAAAGCTTTATCATTTATTTACAATATATATATGTATATATATATATATATATATACATGTTTTATATATATATATATATATATATATATATATATATATATATATATATATATATATATATACATATACATACACATATGCAGGTAAGTGTATGTATGTATGTATACATATGCATGCATATATTATATATGTATGCCATAAGGTACAAGAGTATGTGCATGGTACAGATTTTACTAATTACCCATTGGTTATTTGAGAGCCTTACAATTCTTGGGTGTGTGTTCTCTGCCATGGTCACCCCTATTGCATATTATAAAATAGACATCTGCATTTTTGCAGTTTAAAATACAAATTTTGTGGTTTATACTTGATAATTATACATTTTGTAGTTTAGTTTATTAAAATAGTTCACTTAACCATTTTAATTAAGCAGTTATTGTAGAGCTTGTATGCCCCAACGTCAATTTTAAGTTTTGGGTTCTGGAATTAGTGGAACCCTTTGACAGAGGTGGGGATTGGGAGACTAGACTCGCATACAGGGAGATGATATGGCAACTAAAACTGGATGCATGCAGTAGTAAGGGTCTTAATGACAATATATCTATAGTACCAGCCTTAAAATTGTTGGCCCTTGATCCTAAAAAAGCATACAAAGGGGTATAATAAGGGACACATTCGTGGCATATGCTTGGATTTTAACATATCAAATACAACAATTTTTACATATATTTTTAGGTTCTAATAACCACATTTGTAACAAATGTGCAATATGTATTTTATGAATTTCATAATATTTATTAATATATTAATATTTTAATATATTTATATGTTTTTATTTACATATTTGTAATTGTTCTACATGATTACACTAACACACTTTAATTAGGTTATTGGTTATGTCCAGTAATAATTTATAGTGTAGGTATCCAGGCAGGGGAGTGGATGTTTCATGAGTTGCACAGTAGTGTATATTTCTTTTAGGTAACTGTGTGTCTAATAATTGTTTAATTGCTTAATCAATTGTGTAATTATGTTTAATTAGTTTACTGTGAGTGTATAAAAACAGAGCACACATTTGTATGTTGATTCTGAAGAGGTCTCCAGTGAGGAGACGAAAGCGCTCAATCATACACAGTGTTTTTGTCGTTTTTGGAATAAATGGACTTTTTACCTTGCTTTGGGCTTTCGTGTGTGTATTGGAATTTGGAACTATTGGTGGTTATATATGCAGACAGCCTTCATTGATTTGAGCAGCTGGAGTATTTTTTTAGTTCTAGTTTTCAAGTTCTTTTTGTAGTTCTAACCTTTCAACTGTAAAGCATTTTAGTCTGAAAAATTCAGGGTAGTCATGTAAAGGACACTTCTGTCAAACTACTATGTGCTATTGTGCCATTCTTTTTCTAAGCAGCACCTTGCATTCATCTTGACAGTTTATTCTGGATGTAAGTTAGTTGCACAATTTCAGTGTCATAGTTAAGGTGATGGTAGACCGTAAATGGTATGTTAGGAATGAGTTTAAAATGTTAGGTTTAGGTAGACATATAGACATTTGCTGGAAATAATGTTACAAAACTGTACCACCCATTGTGACTGAATTTTCTGCATCCCCCACTATTGCATAAAACCTTCACCAGGCCCAACAGCAGATGATGATGTTCAAATGTCCCAGATTTCTGTTATGTTTATTGTTGTTTAAGCAAATTTTCTCAAGGCTGTACTTAATTGATGTGATTTTGCATGCTATGTGCTATGTGTCTTGTCTTGAAAAAAAATGTAGATTTTTCAGTCTCAGAGCACTGTATCTTAGAGAAGGAACAGCCATTTATTTTTATTTAGTTATATTTTGTCACCACTGAGTAAGAACATGATGTGAGGGACAACTCCCCCCTCCAAGTGGGAGCTGCAGTTGGTTTGCTTGTGTGCAGAAATGCTGGTGGCAACAAGTTCTGTATGTTTATTTTCCCTCAAAATCCACTATTGCTCTGATTTATGTGTTTTGACTGTTTGTATGTTCAAGGGAGTAGTTTACATACAATGATGGATGAAATTATACTTTGAGATTTTATATATCAGTTTTATATTTTATACTTTCAGAGGGGATTACTAGGCTAATCACTTAAGGGCCCTTACAAGCTTAGTCAATATAACCTGATTTTACCCAACATATGTCCCCTAGGGGCATGAGGATGGCATGGATCTGTGCGTGCGCTTTGAGTATCTTGCAGATTGCCGCTGTCTATAAGGGACATAGGAACTACCCCAGGTGTGAATTTGCAATTCCCTAGCCATTGAGCTAAATTGCATTTGAAGAGAGCCAAGGAAAGGCACTGCTTTATGTGAAAATGAAGCCTGTTCCAAAGACGGGGCAATCTCTGAGACATACATCTGTCTCTCCAGCATGTTTTATTTGAGTTGCTGACTAAGTTTAGATCCCTAGATTGGGTGGACCCTTGTATTGTTAGACACTCACTGCAGCATATTTATTTGTCTACCTATATAGGTACAGATATAGATATAGATATAGATAGATAGATATAGAGTACAAATAATAATAAGCAGCTACACAGGCCCTCGATCATAGCCTTTAAAACAATTCAGCTTACTTCAGTTTCCATTTAGTTACTAAAGTGCATATAACCAGTTCTTCTGATCTCTAAAGCTGTGAAACATTTTTTCAGAACTTTTTTAATGTCAGACTGTCCTCTAGTGGAGTGAAAGCCACTACTCCTAAGTTAAGATGATGCGACTAATTGAATACTAAATGAAAATAATTTAATGTTCACCATTTGATAATTAATAGCATAACAACAACTAAACTTAATTTTTAACTGAAGCAGTTTGTAAGTTTAAATGGCGCTAAAGAGCATTTGTTATTTCAGAAAAGTTAAACTCACTTGACTTCGCACAAAATGACTGACTGGTCTGAGATTACACACAAGTGTGCATTAGTGTACATTGAACCTCCATATCTCCAATCACCTCAGCAGCAACTGCATATATAAATTATCCAGTATGCAGATTTGTTTGTCCGCACATAACTTAAAGGAAAGGTAATAAACTACAGTGCATTACTCATCCAAAATGAAGCAGATTATCTCTTTTTTTTTTTTTTTACTTGTTTTCCCTGCCTAACTTACAGCAATAGACAAAACAGTATTTTTTTTTTACCAGCAGCCAACAACTTATCCTTTCCTTTTCCGTTCTTATCCATATCACAAAGTATAGATAATTTGCATTTTCTCATAACAACTTCTAACAACAATTACATGTTTCCTGGGCAAATGTAACTGATCATTTAAAAAAAAGCCATATTACTAACAAATAAATATAAAGCCATGTTCACAACTACTTTTCTTCATATCTTAAAACTTACCATACTTTGTGCAGATATCCTTTTCAACCTGGTTCATATCATTCCCCTCTCCTTTACATCATACCACTTTTCAAAGACTAAGTTAACAGTACCAGTTTATAAAAGCCAGAAACATCATGACCCACCTGAGATTCACAGCTCAGAGTTCTACCATTTAACAAAAAGGTATCTCATTTAATGCAATCTTCAGAGTCAAAATTTCCCAAAGCTTTACCCTGTGTTTGCTATTCTGTGACACTGCAGTACAAATAAGTATTTTCAGCTTTGCAGGATGTGCTCTTTCAAACATGGCTTTACAACTGTCCACTGGCATTATGTCTATTGGGCATTAGTGAGTAGGTGTGTACTCAGATTTTTAATATTTATGTATTACTTGCTTGTTTTTAACTCCTTTTATTTTTGAAATTAAAATATTGCCCTAGGCAGTTTGGCTAACTGTCTAACAAGTTTGCCACATTTTGCATGAATTCCTGTCCACTTGCTAGCTTCAACAAACTTCCTGTAAAATTAGTGAACTGCAAAAAGAAATATCTAGCTATCTATATATTAATATCTATCTATCTATCTATATATATATATATATATATATATATATATATATATATATATATATATGGATCTAGTAGGAAGTTTGCTTGAGTGAGCAAATGTCCGAATCCATAATAACCGAACACACTTTAACGAAAGCGATTTTATTGTAACAGCGCTTTCATTAAAACGTGTATATATATATATATATATATATATATATATATATATACTGTATATATGAATCAATGGCTATGACTGGCGCATGTCTTTAATTCAGCTTAGTAAGCCTCATGCTGCTTCTCCAGACTGACTCCAGAAGTAGTGTGTGAGATTTGACTCAGTGTGTCAGTAGACATGGTAGAACTTGCACAAAGGCATTATTTCTTTGTACACGTCATGGTTCTGTATGGTGTAGAACTACTGCTGCTAAAATGCAAATTATAGGATAGTGTCAAATAAGATAAAAACCTTTTTGTGAAGATGAGGTTCTTTTCTCAAATATTTTGCTTTATTTCACTGTTGCATATTGAACTTCATTTCTATATGTTTAGCTGAATGTTAAATGTTTAGTTAAAATATACTGCTTATTGTAGCCGTAACTTTTTTCACAGAATTCAGACAGTCATGTCCACTGTTCATCCAAACAATTAGGGTGGATGGTTCACTGTGGTTCAGCTCAAGCAGCAATGTAAGTGCTTTGTTGATTAAATGTTCCAAGGTAACGAAGTCCAATGCATTGCACTGCAGCTTGAAATGAACAGTGTTTATATATAACACTGGTATAACAATGATAAAAAGACAGGCAAGCATAGAATATTGAAAAACTGCAGTTATGGTGCTCGCAGCCAAAATGTGGCTGTTTGTAGTGGGGGTGGAAACAGTCTATGGACAGAAGTGTCTGATACCTGTGTACTTTGATTAAAATTAAGGTGAGTGTGGGCATGGTCATGCATGCGAGTGTGTGTGTGTGTGTGTGTGTGTGTGTGTGTGTGTGTGTGTGTGTGTGTGTGTGTGTGTGTGTGTGTGTGTGTGTGTGTGTGTGTGTGTGTGTGTGTGTGTGTGTGTGTGTGTGTGTGTGTGTGCATGTGGGTGAGTTTGGTGATATTTGAAATAACTATCAGCTTTTGTCTGAGAGCATTTTATGTAATGTCTTTACAATCAAAATAGCTGTGTCCCATAAGACACCTGAGGTTTGATCAGTCAATAAAGTATGTATAATTTATAAATATGCAGGTAGTCTGTGAATGGAAAAGACTGACTTCTGCCATTGTTGGATCACACTGAGTCTTTGATCTGGCTTCATAGACCTATTGTATGTTTGAGTGAAATGAGTTAAAATATATTATTGTGGTAATGATTTCATCAGAATCAGATGTTTCAGGTCCCCACAATCAACAAAGTGGAAGTCTGTAGCTGAAAGTGACTGATCCCTGATGCTGTTTGATACCAGTTATGCAGTAATCGATCTAGCTTAATTGAATCTGTGCCATTTCTGTATGCATACCGCTGTGTGTGTGTGTGTGTGTGTGTGTGTGTGTGTGTGTGTGTGTGTGTGTGTGTGTGTGTGTGTCAGCAAGTTTGGAGGTATGTGAATAAACTGTCATCACAGCTTTTGTCTATGAGCATTTTATGTAATCTTTTCAAAGTGAAAGTTGGCATGCCCTCTCAAAATGGATATATTTGATTGTGACAGACTGTTCCCCAGATTCTGCAAGCCTTGCACGGCATGCAGGATTAGTGCAGGAGCTCCAGCAGTCAATATGTCTGCCGTGCAATCCAGGAATAGCCTGCACGAGCGTGCATGAGTGCTCCTGCACTAGTCCTGCACGGACTAAACCCCTGTATGCAAATGACCTCATTTGCTGGAGAAATCCATGCAAATGAGGTGAATTTGTGATCCAGGAAGCTGGAAACCGGCCGTGCAGGGCTAGTGTAATCTACAGAAATGTACTCGGTTAGTAAACAAGTACATTTCTGCAAATTCCAAAACGGAGTCGTGACAACTCCAACTAAAGGGTGCATATCAGTCAGGAAGCATGCCAGTGGGCAAGTATAAGGCCAATGGCACTGGAAACAGCTTAAAAAATAAAAAAATCAACTTTCATTTTTTTTTAGCTGATCTCGGCTGTTTAAGCTTAGGGCAGTGGCAAGCAAATGGGATTGGGGGGGGAAATAAGAAAATAAACCTAAAATAATCATTCTGGTCTAAAATCACTATTCTGTCATTAAAGTCAATGGCAGGCAGAAGACAACATGGCCAGTGAGTAGTGGTTGCTAAGGGGGGACTCTTTGTGTGAGACATGTAACTATGCATTAGCAGGCAATCCTATGCAAATGAGGGGAATGATAGTGAATCCCAGTTTCCCCCAGCATGCTAGTCAGGTCCCAACAGTGTAAGAGCAGGACTAGCTTGGTGCAAGCCTAGGAGTTAGCTGACATCATAGGGGGGGTGTCAGGCATACTGTAAGCAGATTGGAGCCCTGTGGCTCAGGTTTGCTCCTAGCTAAGCACAGCTAAGCAAGGGGGTGTGTCTGAGTCTGCCTAACACTCTTTACATTGCCTAAGCGAGTATGCACGCTGTGCATTGGTTTTTAAAGGGAAAAAAAAGATAGGTCAGGAAATAGCATGTCTGTGCACATTTGAGCAGGAAGGCAATGGGAAGGGAAAACAGCACTAGGAAGGTAATCTAGGAGAACTAGCATAGCTAGCAGGTGAAATGTATCAGAATCAGCCAGTTACACAGCCAGCAGACCAGCCCAGCCCAGAACACTACTATAAACTATGCAAACACCTTCCCCTCTGGTTTTTCCCACACTCTACACCACTGGTGTTTACAAGCAGGAAACTTTTAACAAACAAAACAACAAAATGATAGGGGGCTGCAATAGCTATCATACAACAACTTGTGGAAGATTCTGAGGGTGGTGAGGATGTGAATGCTGTTGACCAACCCACAGTGAGGAGATGGAGAAGAGTGTACAGACCCAGGGTAACCTACCAGGGGCTACATGAGCTGGAGAGAGTGGAGTGCTATAGGGTGGACAGGGACCTCCTACAGCAAATTGTTGAGCTGTGCTGGCCACGCTTGACACACAGAACTAACAGAGGTGAACTCATCCCAGTGGATACCAAGGTATGTGTAGGCCTAAGAATACTAGCTATAGGTACCTTCCAAAGGCCAATTGGGGATATGATGGGGATCTCACAGGCATCAGCATCCAGGACACTCCACCAGTTCCTGGATGCCATGTCAGCACATGTCAGTGAGCACGTATATTTCCCCAACACCCATGAGGCGTTGGCCAGCAATATGCAACTGTTCCACCAAATAGCAGAATACCCTGAGGTAGTGGGTGCTACAGACTGCACGCACATATGCATCAAAGCACCACCTGGTGAGCAGGGTAGAGTCTAAATCAACTACAAGCGCTTCCACTCCAACTGCCAGATCATGTGTGATGCCCAGGGCATAATAATGAATGTGTGTGCTGGCTGCCCTGGAAGCTATCATGATTCTCGCATCTGACATCTGACTCAGCTGTACCAGAGATTTTCCAATGGGGGCATCCCTCATGGTCACCTAGTGGGAGATGCTGGATACGCACTGGAGCCGTGGCTGATGACATCCATCAGAAATGCACACACACACCTGAACAAGAACTCCATAATGAGGCACATGCACAGACCAGAATTATAGTAGAGTGTGTGTTTGGGATGCTCAAGTCATGGTTCCGGTGCCTGGTCACATCCAGTGGAGCCTTGCAGTACTCACCAGCTACATCTACCCAAATTGTCATTGTATGTGCCATGCTACATGATATGATCCTGCAGAAACAGCTGCAGCAGGAACAGCACAAGGCAGGGCCACACAGCCCCCCACCATTTCCAAGGCCTGCACAGGCACAGAGTGACTCAGAGGAGGAACAACCTGAGCCTGCTCCAGTAGGCAGGAGGAGGCGTGTCCAGTATGCCCTGGCCTTGGCAAAGAGGCAACGCATAGCACATACACTGACACAGGAGGGACCCGGGGAATAACACCTCTCTCTGACACTCACATACAGTAAAAAGGATGCCAAACATGACACTACCTGTGCTCAAATGTGTATGGAGTGTACTATGTGCATCCGACATAAGCAGCCCTGCAGCACCACCCTCAATACTGGGACACCCACAAGGTAAGTGACTCATACATGCCAGTCAGGGGGAGTTCACATACCCAACAACAGTCACGGCCAGCAGGACAGGTTAAGACAAACATAAGCAAAGGCTGTGCTATGGCCTCTGAATGATGCCTATGGTTAATGCCCCAGGCCTACACAGACAGACTACAGCAGGTCAGACAGTGGGACATTAGTTCTGAAGGGTAGTAAGTCAGAAACTAATATGTAGGTCAATCAAAGCTAAGATCTGTAGTACACTGATATGCCTGTAGTCAGCATGATAGGTTAGAATACAGAATGAAATGGAGTATGTGACATACCAGCACAGTCATAGGAAATGTCTACAAGTCTCAGGTGTGCCCCCCATCCTACATAGTAATGTCATAACAGGCAGGTGTGCCTCCACCCCAATCCTGTGTAGAAATGTAGAAATAGTCAGGTGTGCCCCCCCCATCCTACGTAGAAATGTAGTTACAGTCAGGTGTGCCTCCAGGTGTGCCCCCCAATCCTGTGTAGAAATGTAGAAATAGTCAGGTGTGCCTCCCCCAATCTTGTGTAGGAATGCAGAAATAGTCAGGTGTGCTCCCCCCAATTCCATGTAGAAATGTAGAAATAGTCAGGTGTGCCCCCCCCCCATCCTACGTAGAAATGTAGTAACAGTCAGGTGTGCCCCCCAATCCTGTGTAGAAATGTAGAAATAGTCAGGTGTGCCCCCAATCCTGTGTAGAAATGTAGAAATAGTCAGGTGTGCCCCCCCAATCCTGTGTAGAAATGTAGAAATAGTTAGGTGTGCCCTCCCACAATCCTGTGTAGGAATGCAGAAACATTCAGGTGTGGTCCCCCCAACCCTATGTAATTATGTAGTAACAGTGTGGTGTGCCCCCCCCCATCTGATGTACACACGTAACAGTCAGGTGTGCCCCCCACAACCCTATGTAGAAATGTAGTAACATGTATGTGTAGGTATAATACCAGTGGAGCACAGATGCACAGAGGTGGCCAAGGTAGCAGGATAGGTTGTAGCATCTACACAATATGCAGGTATGTGTGTGTTAGGCTGGTGTGTCTCATATCATGTGAGAGTGGATGGTATGTATGCATGTTGAGGTAAGCCTGGTGGCCATTGCCCACTACCACTGATGACAGGGACAAGTCCTCACAACTGCAGTGCCATACACAATACCCATCAGTATAACAAAAGCTAACAGTAAGCTATTGCAAATGTATGGTGGTAATATGTGTCACCATCTGAAAGATTGCAATGACATGACTGCTGGGCTAGATATACAAGCAGTACACAGGGGAAAATACCCCAGACATACAATATATATATTGTGTCACTGTGAAAAGGACACACCCTTGGAAAAGTACATACAGGTATGCATCACATTATCTGGTCCTGTAGTATGGGATACTGGTGTTGTCTGCCCAAACATTCACAGATCACAAAGGAGGTAGGGCTGATGTACTGAGAAACAGCTGATGTACCTGCACATGCAAGCATAACTGGAAAGCCCAATGCATATCTGTGTGTCAGATGCAAGTAGTGTCCATAGCACACATGCACCCAGCTCATGCAAACACCACCCACAGGCACTCTCTGTTCATATCCCTGCTGTGGGGAATGGGTACTATAAGACCCCACCTGTATATGGCAATAGCGGAAGACTGCAGCATGCACTGCAGGGGTCCCATACAGGTGTGTCCCTATCTGTAGTTGGCACCCTGCAACCGTCCACACCACCTGAGCAAGACTATTATAAGGTATTGGCATGAACGCCTATCACACTTATCCTGTCACCCCAGGGGAATATAGTGTATGGTGGTCTGGGACTGTAGGACTGACAGAATGCAATGACCTGCCACATCTAGCATGCAGCAACACCTAATGCCCCACAGACATCTGCCAAAATTCTGTGTCTCACACGTACTGCCAATGCATGTTATGTCATGGACACCCAAATAACATAACACACTCCGCATAAGCCATATGCAAGGCCATGTGGACAAACCACAGTAACATGTCCAACATGTCCCACTGCATGAACTGTGGACCAACACTAACACACACCTGTGATGGGGTGATACCCTTAGGGAAAGTATCAGAGAATGTATGAATAATGTATGGAAGAGTTTAGAATAACAGAGGGGGTTTGGGAGCATAGGCAGCATGGAATGTGCACGGTCTGACACAAAGCTCTGTGCACACACTATCCCTGGCTGCAAACACATACATGGGTGGCTACATACCTGCCCATACACCACATTAGGGTAAATGTCCTGATCCATGGCCCCTACCCCTGGCTAACCTGTGCAAATCTGTACAGCTGTGAGGCATTGCCACAGTAAGATAAGCCACAGTAAGATAAGCCTATATTGTCATGTTGATGGGTGTACAAGTATGGGATCCTCTGCCAGCACTGTACCAAGGTGCTGAACCGGATACACAAACCCAGCACCAAGTGTCTGCAGCTCCCCCTCCAGAATGACATCTTACCATGAATACGTAGGTGTTTGCCCACAATACTGGACACAGCTGCAGTCACCCTTGTCCCCCAAGACATCACTGTGAGCAAGAATATCCACCCGACAGTACATGAGGACAGAAGACATCACTTTGTATAACAGTACACATCTGAATAGCTCTGCTAACAGCAGAACCATGCAGCCGAAGCAGTACAGAGACAATCACCTAGAGTATACACAATCCCCTGCACAGTTTGTCCCCATATTTCCAATTGATCAACGAATACCCTGCAGAAACCATATGCTACCTGTAGGTGTACAACACAAAGGTCTGCACTGCAGTACAAACTACCTGGACTCAATCCACACGTACAGTACAGATGGGCATACTGGGCATGCACACACACTTAGATAAATGAAGGCAATGTCAGTCAACAACATATATAAAGGTCATACAGGGCATGCTCACACACTTAAACAAATGAAGGCCATGTCTGCCAATACCAGTGGACCAGACATATCTGTCAGTCACAGAATTTAGTGAGGACACTCCTCAGTATGCACCACTCATGCTTTGCACACACAGTGGATAGGAATACAGACATATATCTAAGGACAACACACTATAATAAGCTAAAAGTAGACATACATAGATGTGTGGAAGATGGTGATTGTGACAAAGAGCCATCCAGGCCTGTCCCACCCAGCACACAACCAAAAGGAAATAACCACATGAGGTTCAGCTGTCACTCACTGAAGATACTAGCCACCAGTATATGTCAGCATTACAGACTATGTGGTGCAAGTGCTAGCTGTGCAACATCTAGCAGCTGTATACACATACCTGTGGAATATGACCCTGCATGTGCCCGCATGTGTTGTGTCAACCTCTAGATGAATGGGTTATAGCCCATACACACACACTGCCCTCCCCATAGCCCTACTATGACAAGCCTGCTGAGATCATCCACTGTGAAATATACCTTTGGGAAACTTCTAGCCCAGTAATCTCTGTGGTGGGACCTATAACTGCATACTGCTGTAGTGTGATAAACTAGTTAGGTAGGAGTTCCAATCCTAGACATGTCAACTGTGTGTGTGTGTGTGTGTGTGTGTGTGTGTGTGTGTGTGTGTGTGTGTGTGTGTGTGTGTGTGTGTGTGTGTGTCTCTGTGTAGAGGGCAATGCTTTTTGTGCTAGCCACACACACTACATTTCAAATGCTGTACTCTGGCAAGGCTGCTGATGTCATCCACCTTGAAATACACTTTTGAGAAAGGTGTAGACCAGTAATCTCAGTGGCACTTATTATAACTGCATACTGCTGTTGTGTGATAAAATAGTTAGGTAGGAGTTCTAATCCCAGACATGACAACTGTGTATGTGTGTGAGTGTGTGTGTGTGTGTGTGTGTGTGTGTGTGTGTGTGTGTGTGTGTGTGTGTGTGTGTGTGTGTGTGTGTGTGTGTGTGTGTGTGTGTGTGTGCATGTGTGTGTGCATGTGTGTGTGTGTGTGTGTGTGTGTGTGTGTGTCTGTGTAGGGAGCAATGCATTTTATGCTAGTCGCACTCAGTACAATTCAAATGCCCTACTTTTGCAATCCTGGTGATGTCATTCATTGTGAAATGCACCTTTGGGAAAGGAGTACTCCATTAATCTCCATGACGCGTCCTATAACCGCATACTGCTGTAGTGTAATATACTAGATAGGCAGGAGTTCTAACCCCAGACATGACAGGTGTGTGTGTGTGTGTGTGTGTGTGTGTGTGTGTGTGTGTGTGTGTGTGTGTGTGTGTGTGTGTGTCTGTGTGTGTGTGTGTGTGTGTGTGTGTGTGTGTGTGTGTGTGTGTGTGTGTGTGTGTGTGTGTGTGTGTGTGTGTGTGTGTCCCTGTCTGTGTAGAGAGCAATGCTGTTTAGGCTAGTCACACTCCCTACAATTCAAATGCCCTACTTTGGCAAGGCTGCTGATGTCATCCACCTTGAAATACACTTTTGGGAAAGGTGTAGACCAGTAATCTCTGTGGCACTTATTATAACTGTGTACTGCTGTTGTATGATAAAATAGTTAGGTAGGAGTTCTAATCCCAGATATGACAACTGTGTGTGTGTGTGTGTGTGTGTGTGTGTGTGTGTGTGTGTGTGTGTGTGTGTGTAGGGAGCAATGCATTTTAGGCTAGTCACACTCAGTACAATTCAAATGCCCTACTTTTGCAATCCTGATGTTGTCATTCATTGTGAAATACACCTTTGGGAAAGGAGTACTCCATTAATCTCCATGACGTGTCCTATAACTGCATATTGCTGTAGTGTAATATACTAGATAGGCAGGAGTTCTAACCCCAGACATGACATGGGTGTGTGTGTGTGTGTGTGTGTGTGTGTGTGTGTGTGTGTGTGTGTGTGTGTGTGTGTGTGTGTGTGTCTGTGTTTGTCATTCGTATCCTATGTGCAGGTGGTTGTGAGTGTGTAACAACTGGATTCAATGTGGAGTGGGTTTTGCAAGCTTCTTATATGCTGGCCCAAGTATAAATCACAATGTCTACTGTACATGGATAACAGCTGTGAAATATCCGAGAGGCTGGGGTGCAGATCCATACCCCTAAATGTGACATCAATGCCAGCTGAACAACATTAGCAACCCTTGTATTACCCAGGGAACACTCTCAACCCACATCTCATACACACGCACGCACACATACACACACACACACACACACACACACACACACACACACACACACACACACACACACACACACACACACTTGCCTAGACAACAGCCGCTATGTTGGTAGTACCCTGCATATTGCCCACTGATAGTAACCATGGTGTGATTGCAGTGGGCTACAGAGGGCATGGCACTCTGTCCATCAGTCCAATAGGCATGAAAATGCTGACAGTGCACCTCCCCCATGTTCCCCACTGGACACCTGCAACACCTGTAGTGCTATCAAATGTGACCCAAAAAGGACATACCATGCCTGAAACATAAGCCATGTATGGACAGATGCCACTGACATCAGGGAATACTGGTATGTTATCAATGTAGGTGCAGGGTCAACCTGCTGTCCATTAACAGTTCCCGCCACATGGGTCCAGGACTTGCACATCTGATGATAACAATCTCTGTGCACAACATGGGGCCAAACACCCCAGGTACAGTTCCACATGTGACTGTACATGCATGTGGGAGGTTTGCACATCCCAGACACTGTCCATATCATGGACTAAGGAACAAATACATAGCAAGCAATGCACAGCACTGGCCACACACAATAGTCACCCAGGTGACTGGATGGTGAATACAATACCCACCTGTGTGGGCAACTCCAGACACTACACCTCTGAGCCACAATGCAGACCATTGTCATATGACCTGATGCCAAGGTATACTCATCACCTAGCCTTGTATAGCCATTTGGCACCATCGACCACAACACACCCATGAAGCAGTGCACCCATGCATGTCAGTACTGGCACCTGTGTCTGTGTGTGTGTTGTATGATGTGTATGACCACATTCACACGCACTACAATCACCATTGGCATACTGCAGCATGCTGTCTGCTGTCAGACACCTCCACATACCCTTTGCATATATAACCTCCATATGACCCCTGTGGTGCATGTGAAACCTGCACAGTACTGTGTTGTGGCAATCCCACTAGTGATGAGTTGTACTCCTGGCCCTGCCAAGTGTGTCAATGTGTGTGCATCCCTGTGAGAGTGTGCTGTGTTGATGCTGACACCTGCTCATGCAGACAGGCACGAGTACTACACCTACCACATAGCTACCATATCACTGTTGCAGATGTCACTCGCCATCATATATATGTTCTGAGAGCTCCTCAACACATAACCTATGCGGCAGATCCAATAACTGCATGGACATATGATAGCACTACATAGTCGTGAGAGATTTGATACCCTGTAGTGGTAGTTGTGTGACACAAACATTCTTAAGTTTTACTCTCCCACCCCTCCCTGGCTTTTCTTTGCCTCTGTCTGCCTCTCTCACTCCCTCTCTGGTGGATGTGGTGGCTTACACCTGCTTTGCTTAGGCAGCAGCATGTGTATTTTAAGTGATTCTTAGGATCAGCTGATGGCCTCTGCAAGAATTGCAGCCCTCCTCTAGCTGATTGCATGTGGAACAGCTGTGGTAACATTCCCACAGCCAATTACATGGAAACACACTCCAATATCTAGGAACATCATGTTGGCATTGGGCCTTTCATTCACTGCGAGCAGGAACTCAATCTGTTGTTTGGCAAACAGCACCTCAGATGGATTGGGGATTTACCTCTAACAGCATACACTGTGGAAATAGGGCAACACACAGGAGGGGGATGTGCCTGAACTGACTACAGACTGTAAGAGCTGCTATACTGCATTTGGAGTAATGCTGGTTTAGTAGTGTGTGTGTGTGTGTGTGTGTGTGTGTGTGTGTGTGTGTGTGTGTGTGTGTGTGTGTGTGGATATGGCTGTCCTACATGTTTTAGTACCTGCCATGTCAGTGTATTGTTTATGAGGAAACACCCATCTGTAGGGTCATCTGCAGACTCTCCAGTTTTGATTCAGGTTTTACCCACAGAGCACCTATCTGTGAACTGCAGAAGGCAGTGTGAGGATTGCAGTCTGTAGATGGTGACAGTAAATGTATGAGGTTATCACAGCAACATGTCAATACTGGCCCTGTGTATGTGCCTCCAGCCACAACCCTGTCAACCTTTGTAAATATGTCTTGCAGTAAGGGGTGCGTATGTGCTATACATCATAATTAGTGACATCATATCTGATAACAAGCCAGTGAGATATCAGACTGCTACACATGTTATGTATAGTAGGTATTATGTTTGATGACATAACCTGGACATTCTGTGGTTGTGTGTGCAGTACTGAGATCTGTGTACTTATGGTGATTGTCGGCAGTGTGTGTATTGTTAATATGTACCTTGGCCTGTGTACAGACTGTGGTAGATATCATTGTTCTTGGTCCTGTTCTATCTGATGTTACATGCTGCTCCACTGTATGTTACCCTATCAGCTTACATGTTTGTCGGGCCATACACGCACATGTCCCATACTACAGACAGGCATTGGACCACACTGTGTAACAGCCCAGTATATGTAGGGTTAGTGTGTGAGTGGCACATGTGAGGTTGGTGTTGAACAGATAGTCAACATATACTGTAATACTACGCTAGCATACCATATTTGGCTGTGGCTGTGTTCACATTGGTTGTGGTTATGCACTTTCACACAGGTGTATGTTACTCTGTGCTGTGGCATGCCTGTAGAGCCTGCTATATATGCAGGTACATATGCATTCTTCCATAGGAAATGTAGGCCAGTGTTGAGCTGGTCTGCCTGTAGCCTGCACGGTGCTTTGTTACATGCCCAATAGCTTAGTTTACTTACCCAGTGAAATGTAATGTCCAGATACTTGCCAGATGTACTGCTGCTGGGCCACCATAACAGTCATGCATTTCTGACAGAGCAGTGAGATGCTGTACAGATGTATGTCAATATCTAGTGGGTAGTATGTGGCCATGACACCACTTTTCCAGTGGTTATGTGGCAGGACAGGCAGGGATGTGTGAATGCATAACCTATGGGGGCACATGTATACCAGTAATTATGTGTTATACCCATCTATATGGCTATTAACATCCACATTGTCAGGACTGGTCCACATGTCTTGCACTAAGGGGTTATGTGTATACCTCTGGACTGTCCAGAGTGTGTCAGACTGTCCACTTATATTGACCATTATCTCTTCTGTAGTCCACAGGAGCATTATGTGCTAGCAGTTGTACTGTACTATGATGTCCTTAGGATGTCTGTCAGTAGCTAAAGGTGCATATATTAAATGCAGATGTGACCTCCCACATGCACCATGTCTATGAAGCTACTCCCTATTACAGTAGCAATAGTCTACAAATATACCTGCTATCCCTACCTGACATCCCCTTGCACTATGAAGTTGGGACTATAGGGGCTGAGGTAGGGTTACACTCCATGTTTAGGACATATGGTGAAGCTATATATACATATTATTATCCAGATATCTATATAGACATAAGCATATACATATCGACATACATAGATGGATATGTATATGTACATAGATATACATATAATCACCCAGATGTATACATATACAGAGCAATATATGTCTACACATATACAGATTGAGGTTCATATGCACATATACATATGGAGATCTTCATATATATTGACAGTATTAGTTATATCAGAATAGATATGTATGCATATATAGTTATTGATATCTACATATATATATATATATATACCAACATAACTAGATATATCTGTACACATAGGATGTGCATACATATATAGCTATATATAGATATATCTATATATACATATACGTATATCTATATATACATATATGTATATGGGAGTGCTACAGAATCCTGAAAGCCCAAAATCCTCAAGACCATCAGGGGTGAGCTGCCTTAAGGTATATGGATGTACATTACCATACAATGCACCTTGAGTAAATGCAGGTCTACTGCCAACTGCCATACAGACTGTTCTGTTTGTCAGTGTGCTTGTGATGGTGTCACTTATGCCTTGTTATGTAACAGTTACATCCCATTGTGCAAACTGAGGTCTTTACCCCCTAGAGATTGTCTACAGAATGTAGATAGAGGTTGCTGAACTATACATCTGCATTACTTACTGTTGATTGCTTGGTATCCTGTGACCCAGTCTGTCTTTACTATTGTACTACTTGATAGCCTTGGCCTGGACAGCAACATTTGTTAACATTTCCAGACTACTGTATTAGTATAACTGTTTCACGGTTGCATTGCTCAGTTTATATAGATGTCCGTGTCTAAACAGCTGTATGACATGACATATACAACTGTAATAGTACACAAATACAGCTTTCCCATTTATGAAAACCTGTGTGTGGTGTTATATCCTTTGATCTCTCTGTGGGCTTATGTTGCAGCCAATGATTGTCATTTGTATGGGTGGCTCATACAGTCTCCAGTTGGTAAGGTGGTAACTGTAGGAATAGTGGCTGTTATATTGTGTGCACCTTCTGCATATGTATCTTGCTATACATATCTCTGCATCATGTGTATGTGTAGTTTTATACATATATATATATATATATATATATATATATATATATACATACATATATATATATGTATCTGCATATATGTGTCTGTATATATGTATGCTAGGGATGTTGATTGCTACCACATTGTACATTCCCTATGGGAGCCAGACTGTACTGTGTGATATGTTACTGATATCAGCCTGACATCATACAGGTGGGATGGAATTCTGTTAACATCTTGTGCCCATGTCGTGTCAGGTCCTGGGTATCGGGGCTGCAACAGTTGGCAGTGTATTGCAGGGCAGATGTGTTTGACTGTGGGGGAAATACCTAATTGTACAAGACGTATGTTATTTGGGGCCTCTCAACCCCAGTAACAGTGCATGTTACATATATGTTTATGTTATGTTCCCATTATCTACAGATGTATGTCCGTGTATACCTATGTAGATACATATATCTGCTTACATATATATAACTTGCTGTATATATGTAGACATATAGCTGTAGACATATATATCTATAGATGTATGCATTTGTATGTATATATGTTTATATATATATATATATATATATATATATATATATATATATGTCTATATTATATCTATATCTACATATATAGATATGTTATATCTATTTAGATAATAATATCTATACACACACACATACATGTTGGAATACATTCCCTGTACTGTTGAATGACTGGGCTGGGTGATATGTTTGTGAAAACAGCAGGCTTATGTATATCTTACATGACTTAGTGGTAAATCACTTTGGCTATGGAGTGCAGGGTTCTGGGTTTGAACCTGCTATCTATTTTGTTGCTGGGCAAAACAAGGGCTGTTGGATACAGAGTGATTAAGGCACTTTTGAGCAGTTCTAAGTGGGTTAGCACAAGTTTGCTTGGAGATAAGTACTGCTAATATCTGGTTACAGTTTCTTAGACTCAGTTAGCTTCCAAATTGCTTAACCTGTGTAGGCATTGCTTACCCCCATGCAAACAGGCTTAAACCTGCTTACTACTGCTTAAAAGTGCTTACTCCTGCTTACTCCTCTGCTATTTTCTTTAAAAGAAAAGAAAAAAAAGGGTCGATAGGAAAGTGGGGAAAAAAGAGCGCAAAGAGGGAAAGATAGTATGAAAAATAGCTAGGGATGTGCAGGAAAGTTGTAGGGAAGGTCCATAGCTGCTCATTTCTTCTACAGCAACAGCTGTGCATATACACTGAATTTGGAGGTAGATTTGGACACTCAAACCCCTGAGAGAGAGGTGATGACAACAATAATATGTTGTGATGCCAGTTAGACCTGATTACATGTATCCACGTGTGCGCAATGGACAGCTATGTATGGCGAGTGATATTTTTTTTCAGAACAGATTGCCCTTTTTTATTTTTTTAAGGTGGGAGTGGGATGTTGGGGAGGGTTAGTAGGTATATAGGTTAGTATTAGGCTAACTGCCCTTGTGAGCCTAGCCAATTATTCCTTGCGAGACTCAAACCCTGCACCGTGTGTTTGTAAGGCAAACAACTTAACCATTAGGTCACCCTCCCTGGGGAGGTAGGTTCGGTAGGTTAACACACAAGACAAAAAAGATGCATACAGGGGCAGTATATGACACATGTGGGGAGTAAACACCTTGATGGGGAGTTGTGTTGGGAAATTGGAAGCCTATGAGCCCCCTAGTGGAAGGAGTGAGACTGAAGTCCCCACCCATGGGCAGTCACCACTGCACATTCACAGCCCTGATGGGGGCTGTGCTGGGGGCTAAGTCACAGAGCCAGAGTGACGTTCTAGTTGCGACATGTGGTCATTGAGCTGGCATAGTTGATCACCAAGCTGCTGGTTGAGCTCTATTTGCACCATGACCCAGACCTGGTGACGGGTGACAGGTACCTGTCCATGCCCACTCCCAGGGGGGTGAGCCCCACCCCTGAGGTGGTTCCACTCAAAGGTGGTGCAGGACCAATGGATGAGGAGGGCCCGGGTTGGGCCCCAGATATGCTGGTGCCACCACCAGCTGAGGAGGGACAGGTGGGTCCGCTGGGACAGGCCTTCCCAAACGTGCTATAGTGTTTAGATTTTATCATCGTATGTGGGTTAGTAATATTCAGCACATTCCGGGGTTAGGAATAACAGCATGCATGGATATTCCCATTAACCCAGACACCATATATGGAACAGTTGCATACCAAACAGAACACATGCATATATGGGACCACAGTGGTAATAACAACACCATGCAGGTACATTGATGGCACCATGCCACCAATGTTGGAAAAATTCAATATAGCACATGCAGGACACAAATATAAATATTTATTAATCAATATGTCATAATCAGAACATTGGAGACATTACATACCAGTTGGGGTGGGTATGTGGTTTATTGTTGGAGATATGGTGGGGGGAGAAAGATGTCAATTAACAACTAGTATATTCCTGTAGTCCACATTACTTTCCTAGTCAGTGCTGTTATATGTACCTTACAAGTATTACTACATTACCCTATAGCCTTAGTTTGGACAGTGATATGGCTGTTGTCATCATTATACATGAACAGGTTTTACCTGCAGTATACGCCTCTTACCTGGTATACCTGTGGAGGAAATGTTTGTTAACACTAACTGTTTCTACACATACTCCCAGATTCCAGGTTGATGTTTTTCAGATAGCTATCCAACTCTTTCTGCACAGACACTGGCCATGTCTTGACCACATGCAGGTGTACTGGGATATATCTAGACTATTGGCCTCTTCAACCTTTCTTGACTTGTCACACACATATACATGCTTTCCTACCCAGTTATATTATGTAGCATAGTGCGGGTGACGATGATTAGTGATACTTTATTATTCAGAGAAACTGCAACACTCACTATTCCCTACAATACTAGAGTAAACAGTACCAGTACAGGGTACAAAGGGTTTTATTTCTCGGCACAGTGTTTGTATCCGATGTACCTGTGGGAGCAATGTTTGTTAGCACTACCTGATTGTTGTCACACAAAGTTCCAGATTATAAATTAGTATTATGCACATACATCTCACTCTGTTACTATACACACTCTTGTCACAGCTTGACAACATGGGGGTGTATATAGGACATACTTGGCTTATTACATTCCTTAAAGTTTCCGGAGTTGCTACAGTGACAGGTTTGTTCTCATAGATGTTTGACAATCACTTGTATTCCCTGTTGGCTGGCTAAACATCTGGGATCATCCCACAGACTTCCCAGGGGGACAGGCAGCAGTTATGGGCCCATATACTGGACATCCTGGTCTTATCGGTACAGTTGTGGGGTATGAGTCTGTATGCAGCCTACTTCCACTCCCAGGATCCAGACCATGGCTGTGTCTGCTACAACTTACAGAGTAACCATCAGAGTTGTGTATGCTATATAGATATTACTGTATATGTCCTATCTGCTTTCTGTCTTATAATTCTCCTGTGCTTTGGCATTCTGACCTTGTATTACGACACTCTTATACAGATATCCTTGACAGTTATATTTTGTAGGACAGTGTGGGCAACAGTGATGACTACTACCTCGTTATTCAGAGCAACTGCATCAGTCACAATGTCATACAATACCAATGTAAACAGTACCAGTACAGGGTCACATTCTTGTATTTCTGGGCACAGTATTGGTATCTGACAGACCTGTGGGAGAACTGTTTGTTAGCACTCCTGGAATGTTGCCACACACAGTACCAGATTACACATTACTAATATGCACATACATCTCACTCTGTTACGGTACACACTCTGGCCACAGCTTGACAACATAGGAGTGTAAATGGGACATACGTGGCTTCTTACTCTCATATGGTTTTGGGGAGTTGCTAGTGTGCCAGCTTTGTTCTCATAGATGTGTGCCAATCAGTTGTATTTCCTGTTTGCTGCCTATACGTCTGGGATCATCCCACTGATTTCACAGGGGGACAGGTTGACAGGCAGCAGATATGGGCCACTTTACTGGACATTCTGGACATATCAGTACAGTTGTGGGGTATGATTCTATATGCAGACTACTCCCACTACCAGGATTCGAACCATGGCTGTGTGAGCTAAAAATGTAACAGTTTACATCTCAGTTACATGTGCTATTCAGGATTTGTTGTCTGCCTTTTCCCTGTTTTCTGCCTATATGTCTCTCAGTTGTACTAAATGGCCTCTGGGGATTACACCAGTCATATACAGGCATCACTACACATTCTATTTATGGTGCACAGTGTGGGTAACAGTGCTTAATACAATAGTACTATTACATGATTGCAAATCTACATTACCATATGATACCAGGGTATACACATGCAGTCCAGGAGTTAGAACTTTATTGTCAGACTATTACGCTTTATTTACATACAAACTATATGAGACTCTTCCTACCATATTCTCCAGTGTATGCAGTACTTGCCTTGAACAATATAGGTTTTATACAGGCAATTAATTTATTAATACTTTTAGTTTTATTTCCTATGACGGTAAATGCATGAGTATTACTGACCTGCCTCGCATCGCAACCTCGCCAGGCGACTGACATGGGCCTCCTGGTTTGCGGCATGATCCATTGCAGCTGTGGGGGACATAAGAGGAATATTTAGCCATACCTATCCATGATATTTATGAGCTGGCAATTATTACATACATAGTGGGGTTATACTTACACACAGCTGGGACATCCCCTTCTGCTCTAGCCTCTTGGATCCACTGGTCCAAGAGGTCCCACTTATGCTGCTTCAGGTCAGCATAGTGATGCCTGACATGCTCACCAGTTCAGGGTATGCCAGTGGCACTGGTGAGGTCACGGGCTAGATGGTCTCAGGCCTCCGCCTTATATTGGGAGCCCTGTTACTGGCCCTGCAGCAGTCTCTGATCATGGTCTTTGACAAGGAGTACTGCCATGATTCTGGACTCCTGGATGCACCAGCACTGCGCCTGAATGTGCACACCTTCTCCCCTTCCTGACATGGTGCCTGCAAGGGGAAGCTACAACCAGGTATGAGATATATTACCACCTCATGGGTTTACGTAGGGCTGATTTCCTGCACTTTTCCATGATTGACTGGTTTTGAAAATGCTAAGCTATGAGCAAACCTGCTTACCTAGGGTTGGCATTTTTTAAAGGAGTATACCTCTGGGCACACTGTGTTAGCTAGCTTACACATTGCTTACACCTCCTAAGCTGGCCTGTGCAATGCTTAGCATTGCAAACATTAGACTTTGCATTATATTTCATTTTTGACATTGATTTATTATTCATTACACCTTATATTTATGCCTAGTATCCATGATTCATGTGTATGTACACTGTATAGGATCCTTGTGTTTTATCGGGGACTTCAACACTCTATTACAGTTACACCTGACTTCTGGGCTTACTGCTGTACTCCAATTTACATATTTAGGTTATGTAGTGGGTTAAGGCACATGTCTGTATACTGATTCCTTTCACAGGTTCAGTTTGATTTTACTACAGTGAAGACTTGTTTGCTGATACCTCATCTTTTTGCACTTCTGTGATGGCTTTGTGGTTAACTACTGTGACTATAGTATATAGGGTCCTCGGTTCAAGACCTGCAAGGCTCTTTATTTTGCTTATGGGCAGAACAAGGGCCATTGGATACAGAGTGATTAGGGCATGTTTGAACATTTGCAAGTGGGTTTGTGCAGGTTTGCACAAGGGTAAGCAATGCTAACCTCCAGTTACATATGCTTACAGAGAGATAGCTTCAAAATTGCTTAACCTGTGTGTGCTTTGCTTACCCCACGCAAACGGGCTTAAACCCGTTTACTAGTGCTTAAATATGCTTACTACTGCTTATTGGTGCTTAAACCTGCTTACTAGTGTTTTATTCATTATGATACTGACACCTCTCATGTGCATTTACTGCAAAACTCCAGTTCATTACTATATGTTATTTAGTGGGTTATGTAACATAAATATTAGTCATAGCGTGCTTTGCCATGAAAATGGAATGTGCTGTAGTGGGATTCAAACCAGGAATACCTTCTCATAAGGTGAATGCTCTACTCAGTACACTATTTCTATTATGCTTTATCTCCATATATTTTCTTTGTTATCCTCTTCAGTTATTTAAGCTACATTAACTGTAGCTAAGTGATGGGGACACCCACGCATCTACAGTTAGCCTTAATCGGATTAAAAAAAAAAAAGGGTTTGTTCATTTTATTTCTGTATACTTGCTGTTGTACATGAGGGGGACTGTTGGTGGGGATATGCGGACACCTATGAGCAGTCTCACTCATTTCTTCCCCTTTCTGCTGTTCTTAATTGCGAGGGCGTGTATATTCTGAGAGCTCTGCTCTCAAACACGCCCCCTACACTCTTACACGCTCCATGTAAGATTAGGAGCTCAGGCAGCATGCCTCATTAATATGCATGGCACGCTGCCGTCCTGCTCCTAAATGGCCACCTCTGTGCAGGACTAAGCTAGTCCTGCATGGAGGAATAGTAAATTTGGGGGTGTGTGTGTGCAAAGGGCTCAAACTACTGACTAATTTATGAACACATTGAAGACATAAACAATGGTTTAACTTTGACAATGTTATTTTATCATTATCATTTCATAGCATTCTTACTACTGATGACTTTCGATTCATTTGACATGAAATATACATATTTTCCCTCTTCTTAAAAGGCAAATGCCCACCATCTAAAAGCATGCATTATACCTCATTTCTAAGGTACACATTATTTGATTTTTCACACATGTCTGTGTACACTAATGTATCATTACATCAGAAATAAAGTTCATATATAGTTCCTTAGGGTAAAGACTTTTGTGTCACTGGATTCATGCTTGGTCCATCCCAGTTTAGACTCATCTAGTTACAAACTCCAAATCAAGATAAAGGGTTGTTTCATAGTCATTATACAGCTGCATTAAGGCTATCCTCTCTGTCTGTGAATGAGCACTTAGATGTGATTCATAGAGGCCACTTACACTAATGCACAATGGCTGCAAATAAGATTAAGAAAATGAATACATAATGAGATGTGATAAATGATTTAACCCACTGTATGCTAATGAAGCGTTCTCTTGCATTTTTGTCATTTATAGTGAATTTTTACCACTTTTCAAAGATGTTCACAGATACGTTATATAAAGGGGAGTCTCACCAGTCCTATATGTTATAATCCATGAAGATGCTGACACTTACTGCTGGCCTTGCTATTTCCCATTGTGAGTTGCTTGTCTTGGCTGAGCTAAAACTGCTTGCACCTATCAGCTTTCATAGGCCAAGAAGGTGTGGAGATATAGACGAAGGATAACTCACTATAACTTTGATTATCAGGAGATACTTGATAGGTTCAGACTGGTCAGGGATATTATAAGGGTCTTACTGAGCATGTATGACCACCACAGGGGTACTGGAGGAATGCATGGACTTCCTATCCCTGTGGATACTAAAGTATGTATAGCTTTCACAATACCTGCTACCAGCTGATCATAATTAGTCATAATGGGACTGGAACTGGGAGCTGCAGTAACAGCATGGGTCACTTCACCCTAGACCGATGCATGATCATGTTGGGTAGAGTGCAACATGCAGCAAATGTTGCATGTAGTAGCTGGGTTATACTGAAGGGCAACCCCAGACATTCAGGTTAACATTTCCAAACACAGAGTGGGGACACATTAGGGATCTCACAGGATTCTGCCTCAAGGATACCGCAACAGTTTCTGGATGTACTGTTGGCACTTGTCAATCATTACATCTATTTCCCTGTGTCACTTCAGGACTGAGCCAGTACTATATGACCCCTGCCAAAATCCCCCTTAAATTTCATTCCCACTCCTTTTTATTTCCACATCTTTTCTATATATTAGAACTTAATAGCTAATCTGCTGATTAATTCAATACTAATAATATGATACAATGGGAAAGATAGGTAAATACTGTCACTACTTTCACTTATTATTTATATTTATTTAGCATTTTTAATGTCAAATACTTGATCTCTTGGTTTTTGTTTATTACTTAGTATGCAAATTTTTGTTTGGTAATGCTGGAGCTTTTCATAGGTTCATAGGTTCATAGGTTCATACTAGGCTATCTGCCCTAGGGCATTTATAAGCCTAGCCAGAATGTGTTTGGCTTTCGCCACCCATTTTAAATTTATTTTGCTATGCCCTTTTTCGAGGTTAGTATACTGTGCCTCTGTCTAACAGTGACACAGAAGTGATACCCAGGGTAAACCTACGATCTCCCATCCACTCATCAAGATTCCTCTTGAAGAGAGTCAATGAGGGACTCTGCCTAACCTGGACTGGGACTTTATTCCAGAGTGAAGGGAGCCTCTGGGTTATGAATCTGTCCCTCCAGCATGTCCTATTTATTTCAGTGCTGAGGTTCAAGTCTCTCGGCGCATAGCTCGATGGGATTTGGATTTTCTGAGGTGCAGCATGTCCATTAATTCCGGGTTGGACATGGCTTTATCGTCAGGCACAGATCGCCTCTGAACAGGCGGTATGCCACTGAGTAGAGCTGGAGTTTCTTTAACCGGGCAGCATATGGCATCTGTTTGAGCCCTGTGATCCTCTTGGTGAGGTACTTTTGGGGTCTTTCCAGTTGCTGCAGGTGTCTGGTAAGGTACATCCCAAAAGGGCATTGTACTCAATTATGGGCCTGATGAGGGATGAGTAAAGAGGCACGATGACCTCCCCTGATCTAGATGTGAATCCCTTCATGATTAGGTGGGCTATATAAAATGTTTTTCTAACCACTTTGGCTACGTGGTTGTCAAATGAGAGATTGCTATCAACTTGGGTCCCCAGGTCCCTAATTACTTCTTTTGTACTTAATGGATTACCACCTATGTGGTAATTTGTGGGCACTTTGTTTTTGCCAAAAGGGATGACTATACACTTTTTGGCATTTAGCTTGAGGCCATGGCTCTGGCACCAGTTGTCTGTTTCTATGAGGCCCTTTTGGAGGATGCTTGTGTTGGCTGGAGAGTCGATTATGGTACCCAGTTTGCAGTCATCTGCGAACTTGGTCAGCCACAGTCCTTCCGTGTTGGCCTGTACCTCCGAGAAATATATACCGAACAAGAGAGGTCCCAGGACTGAGCATTGTGGGACACCACTTGTAACTGGTTTGGAGTCTGACATGGCTCCAGCAATTCTAACCATGTGGGTTCTGTCCTTGAGCCAGTTTGCAATCCATCTAGTGACATAGGGGTTTATATTTAAACTGGTGAGCTTATCTATAATGCCCGAGTGGGGGATTGTATCGAAGGCTTTTGCGAGGTCCAGGTAGACTGTGTGGACCACCTTCCCCTCGTCAATGGCCTTGGTGACTGTTTCAAAGAAATCAACCAGGTTTAAGAGGCAGGATCTGCCCTTAACAAAGCTGAACTGGGTAGGATCCAGTGTCTGTAGGTCCCCAATATCTTTATTTATGAGGTCCATGATGACCCTTTCCATAGCTTTGCAGACCAAGCTAGTCAGGCTTATGGGGCGATAGTTTCCAGGATCCATTGAGGCACCACCTTTATGGAGAGGGACCACTGTTGCTTTACGCCACTCTTTGGGCACATATCCTGTAGTGAGGCTGAGATTGAACAGTAGTTTTATGTTTGGGTTTAGCTCTTCTTGGAGTTCATGTAGGACGCAGCCCTGGACACCATCTGGTCCCATTGATGCTGTGTTTTTTGCTTTGGAGAGGGCAGCTCTTACCTGAGCATCTGAGATGTCAGGGGGGCAGCACTCTGCTGGGATAGATATTTGCCCTTTTGGTGGGGAGGGGGGGGAGAAGTTTGCGCTGAACCTGTCAGCTAGGATGTTGGCAATGTCTGTGGGTTCAGTGTATTTTTTGTCATTTTGGACTAATTCTGAGCATATCTGGGAATTACCACCCAGGTTCCTAACATAACTAAAGAAAGCCTTGTGATTATCCTTAGTGTCCTGTGCAATTTTTTCTCGAAGCTGGCCTTAGACAATTTTATGAGTGCCCGTAGTTTTTTGCTAATACTGATCAGTGATGCCTTCCCTTTTTGGGATTTTGTTCTATCATTTAGTAGCTTCCTCCTTCTATTGTATAGTTTGTTTATGGCTGGGGTCCACCAGACAGGACGTCTGCCTTTGGAGGATTGGGTCTTGGTTTTATTTGGGATCGCATGATCCATGCATTCCTGAAGGTGTTCATAGAATGCGTTTATAAAGGATTCTGCAGTCTGGGCCGTATTTTCCACAGGCCCGAGGGCTTTGAAGGATTCCACCTCGGTTTTGAGGAGTGTGAAATTTGCTTTAGAGAAGATTTTCACTGTGGTTTTCTGGGCAGGGGGTGGGGTCGGGATGTGAATATCCAGTTTTTTGTATATTGCCTAATATGTAATCTTTGTGACTTTTGTAATGTTGGAGCTTTGCTCCTTGGGTCTCCACTGAAAATGGGTCATTCACTCAGATGGACTAACCTGGTCAACAAATGTCAAATAAATAAATAATAAATAAATAAATAAATAAATAAATAAATAAATAAATAAATATGAGTGCCTATATAAGGTGGTATGTTTCCCTGAGGTAGTTAGTCTGATTGATTGCACCTCTGTTGCAATTAGAGCCCCTTCTGGTCCATGGGGGAGCAGTACCATAACAGGAAGGGCTACCATTCCATCAACTGCCAGTTAGTATGTGATGCATGGCAGTGCATCCTTAATGTTTCTGCCCAACATCCTGGAAATGCACATGATTCCCATATCTGACATACTAGCCAGTAGTTCACTCTACCACCTCTTCCTGCATGATAGGATGCCCACTGCTCTTCTTGCTGTTAAGTTAAAAAAATGTTTCTTTTTTCTATTATGCTTAAATAGTTATTCATGGTAAAATGCTCTGCTGAATATTACACTACTTTTCCTTTGTTTTGTCCCCCCACTGCTTTTTTCTGCATCAGATTATTTTATTTTGTCACACAAAATAATATGTGGCCTCAGAGACAAAGCATATTGTCAGTTGTGCAGTAGTGAGGATAAAGTGGCAGCAGTGTTTGTTTACATGGTAGGGTTCTCATTATAATCTGTAATGTTCACATTACTATACTAGTTTTTAAGTAGGCAACTGCCAGCTATAAGAATGCTAAAGAATTGAACATTAATGTTGTTAATAACTGCAATCTTATGTGATGTCATACCAATTTCATTCCACAGTTCCATGAGGCTTTAAGCAGTACCATTACAACAATGGAATGCATTTAGTTGAAAAGTGCCATAAGCACCTCCTCCTTCTTCTTCTTCTTTTGGCTTTTCCTGGTTACGGGTCACCACAGTGGATCACCTGTCTGCTCGTAATTGGCAGTGGAGTTTTACAGTGTCAAGTTGCCAGCCCGACGCCCAACCTTCCACAGAAGGCACACACACATTCACACCTAGGGCCAATTTAGAGTGTCCAATCCACCTGCAGCATGTCTTTGGGATGTGGGAGGAAACTGGAGCACCCGGAGGAAACCCACGCGACCACAGGGAGGACATGCAGACTCCACACAGAAGGCACCCCAGCCAAGGATCGAACCGGAGAACCTCTTGCTGTGAGGTGGCAATGCTAACTGCTGCACCACTGGTGCCGCCCACCATAAGCACCTCCTCATTTTTTAAAAAATGTATTCCCTTTCCAGTTAAACATTGACCTGTGTTTTTGAAGATCAAATTGTAAGTAACAGAAATGTCACACTTGAACCACAATAGGTCAAGGTAAAATGTGGCATACATATCTCCTAAAGATAGGTTAGGTGATAGTGCAAGTGATTTTGAAGAAGGTCTGTCATGAGAGTTGGATGGTAAGTTGGTCTAATGTTGTGACCTACTTAATGCAGGTGATTCTGCAGACATGGATTTAACAGTCCTGCAAGAACATGATTGGGACCTCAAATGAGAGGTTCTGGTAGGTGTAGATGAATGCTGATGTGACCTGCAAGAAATGTATTCTGCTTGTTTCCCCTGACTAATTACATTACTTTCTTGAGATGCACTTGCAGTCTCATGTGATCTGCCCCACCATGTCCAGACAGTACCTCATCCTCTTCTCCTTCCAGGACTGACTCCTACTCGAAACTGATAAGTACTAACTAGTGTTCTAATGCTGGCGGCCACAGATGCATTATCCTTACTCTGTGCCATTTCAAGTAGTGCTAGAAATCCTCACACATACCCTAATGGACTCTGACTATTTCCAGCTGACTCTCTGTGATGGTGCTAGGAGCAAAAATAATTTTACGGTGCATTTGCTGCTGGGCAGCCAATGCGTTATGCATTTCCTGGGATAGTTGTAACAAATTCCTATACCTGGTTCCCCTTTGTAATTTTGTCAGTCTGCCATCATTCTAAAAGCATTTTTCTGGGGTTGGAGATAAGGGAGTAGAGGTGCATGGGTTTTCCTCCTCTACAAGTATGACTGAAATGTTAGAATGTCCATAGGTTCATAGGTTAGTAGTAGGCGAGCTGCTCTTATGGGCCATTTTAATCCTAGCCAATTTCCCTTAAAGGTGAGAATCAAACCCTGTGCCTTGTGCCTGGGAGATAAATACTTTAGCCTTCGTGCCAACCCCGAACACAAAAAAAAATGAGACTCAAATGCTGTTCTTTGTGTGTTTGAGGTAAACACCTTAACCATGATACCAATCTCCAACCCCATTGTGATGCACTGTCACTTCCTGCAAAATTACTAACATGTTGTAGTATGTGTAATCCTGCAATTAAGCTTGAGGACTGCATGCCAATTCCCTCAGGCTGCCTCACAAATATGACTATTTTATCATCATCATCATTGTCAACAGGAATTCTGCTGTTATTGGTGTAGTGGCACTGATTGTTTCTGCTGCTGACCTTGTAAAAATGATTTGAAAACATTACTAATAAAGAAATAGCATACACTACTGTTTGCATATTAAGAATGTGTGAAGGACATTTTCCATGCACACTGCCTTCACTGTCATTCTGTGCAGATGTGGAAGGTTTACCTATTTACAGTAATTGTCATGTGTTTAATGCAATCACTCTCTGTCAGCATTCAAGTCTCTATATATATATATGTTACTGTTTTTACATCAAACTTCCTGAACAGATGAGTGTTGCTGCTGCAGACATTGGCAATAGCCAATGTCTGCACCACCTCTGATTATTCCAGTGCCACCATCTTCTGTGTTATAGTCATGGGTGGAGCGGAGGTATTCATCATCTGGTTTTAATGAGGTTATTTTTGGCGGCCCCCAGTACTCGTATGGCCAATTCCCTTCTGTATGGACTTTCTTCTAACACTTCCTACCATATTATTTCCCTCTACTTGCCCTGTGTCAATGTACAGTTTCTGTCACCCCGTACAATCCTGTTCATGCCAACTTGATATCAGGCCTTTGTCCTCTCAGCTTGTTTGGGCTCCTCCTTACCAAATGGACATTTCCCATATGTCCTAAGGGCTGCCATGAGGATGCAATTTTACTCATGGCTGAGGTTGTCCATCTGTGCCATGGTCCCTTGTTTTGCATCATTACTACACATACAAAACAGGCCACAGTCACTCATAAAAAAAATTGATGTAATCACCATTCCAACTACACAACGCAGGCCATATGTGCCTGCCATCCTCCTATAAAAAAGGTTATATAATACAAACCCTGTAATTATATACATATGAAAAAATTTCTGTCCAGCCAAGTAAAGTTTTGCCTGAAGTGCCATAAATACATTCGGAACAGTAAAGAAAATACTTTTTAACAGATTAATCGTTCCCCTAGCCCCTACCATTTTCATGTGGTCATAACACTGTCATTTTTCATTCTTCAATGACACTCACAAATCTCTAAGTAAAGACACATGTATGTTCTGCCAGCAGCACATCCTTACCACTTCAGTACTTCACAATTAAAACACGTATATAAACAATCACTGAATGACTCCAATTTAAATATTTTTTCTCAGTAATCACAAATCATTTCCACTGCTATTGTAATGATTTTCCACTTACAAATGACAGCTTTACACTATTTTCTAAAGATATGGTAATTTGCCCATCATATCAGTAAAATAAAATTTTCTTCAAGGTAACTCACTAATTTTACATTATTTTGAAGTGTCTCTTATTAAATTGCAATGTTTTTATTATTTAGTCCATGGTTTTCTAAGTGATTTGCCACCTAACTTGAGTAATCACCAGTTAATATGATTGCATTACAGTAAGTCACATAAATTCAGGCCAGTTCATGCATTTTGTATTCAGATTAGGCCCTTTTCTATTTATCGCTAAAAATCACAGTTATACGTGA
Organism: Protopterus annectens; assembly: GCF_019279795.1. Classification (NCBI taxonomy): domain Eukaryota; kingdom Metazoa; phylum Chordata; order Ceratodontiformes; family Protopteridae; genus Protopterus; species Protopterus annectens. Next base: position 376,100,287 of record NC_056733.1, read on the forward strand.
ATGGGTACTGCCACGTATGCATGTAAATCTGTTAGCTGCTCATGAACTAAGCCTTGGACTCAAGTGAATGCAATGGGGACAGCAGCAGAGTTTATAGCAGCCCAAAGTAGTCCCCAGTATGGGACAGGAAAGTATGTATACCTCAGATATGCTCAAAGCTGATGATATTTAGAAAAAAGAATATGGAGTCATATGTATGGCAGTTTGCACAACTATGAAGTGTAATCTCTGCCCATCTAACCACATCTGGCACACCTTCTCATCTCAGAAAGCTCAATGCTTAATAAAAATTGGTATTCATACACATAGGAATATGTATTTTTGCAAACCCTTTACAATAAATCAATCAATCAAAAGTATCACTGCTGCTCTACTGCTGAAATAAACGACATTCAGGTGTTATACTTTAAAAAGATAGCTAAGACAATGATGAGCAATTCTAAGTAATACAAATTAAAATGATGACTTCATAGTGTTTTTTATCCACCATATATCAATGAAATCTGAATGTATTCCTTTAATAAAACAAAAACATGTAGGTGGCAAAGCCTTTTGGTAAAGCCAAACTTGCCAGTAATCACAGTATCAGGTCTAATGCCCTTGCCAGTTAATTGGATCTGGTTAAGGTGATGCCACAACCAAGAGTGAGTGGTTCCAAACCTGTGAACCACAGCCCCCTCACACTATCTTCATTCTGGTCCTTGCACTTAGAGTGATTTATTTATTTATTGACATTTGATTATTCAGAAGATCCAACTGGGTAAGAGCCCATTTTCAGAAGAAGCACAGTGAGAAAAGCTTCAAAGTGTTACAAAACATCTTAAGAACAATAATTTAGCAATCTTTAAAAATAATACAAAAGCAACTACAGATTAAATAATTATACCAAATTAGACATGATATGAAGACAACAGTTAAGAATAGATACCAGTCATTTGACAATGATTAAATATTTATAGAAATTTAAGCCAGTTTATAGAAAAATTAAGTTAGTATAACAGAAACAGAAATTGCAATATGAAGGGAGGGAAAAGTAGGCTTATGGTATATTTGGAGAGAAAGCCAGGAAAGAGATATTGATAGAAGTAAGGGTGTGAGTAAGGAAGAGAGAGTAAGGAGGTATAATGAATGAAGATATATTTGTTCTCATTTAAGGCTACAATTTATCCTGGTGTTTAGCTAGAATAGAACCAGCATTTGGCTAGGAACTCTTTCATAATGGTTTTGAAGGAATTCCAGGCTTTAACAACATGGTGTGAATTCGGACAGTGCCCAGTAGATTTCATAGGTTTGTGGAAAGACAGGAGTTTTTGGTCATTGGATTGTATTGACAGATTGGGAACATAGTTTTGTAGAATGCTATTTAACGCTGGACAAGCATATGGATTCTGGATAATTTTGTAGGTGGTAAGAAGCTGTGTATATGTTAGTTGATGGGGTAGTTCTAACAAATTTAAGATTGGTGGAGTAATTTGTTCACTGCTATTTATGTGTGTGTGTTTCTTGTAACAATCCTGTTACTCTGAGGAAGTTTTAGTATAAAGACAAAAGCACTCAGAAGTGTACTTCAATATTAAAGCTCTTTGTGGTGGTTGGATATGTTAGTTGTTTTTTTTATTTTTGCTGTTTAGTTATAGTATTTTGTTTTTTTGTGTCTGGTTCCTGTTTTTAAAAGCCACCTGCATTCACATTCATCTATATGAGCTGTAATTTCAATCATTTTAATTTTTTTTTCCCATTTGCAATATGGAACTTCCTGGTGACCTTACCGTATTTATTCAACAAATATCTAAATTTGCGTCCCTGACCATTCCTGTTGGGATAGACACAGCAAAAGCTGGTTCTAGTGGTACTCAACCCTTAGAAGATTTAAACAGTCAAGACATAGTTTCTAATGTTCCACAGACTTATGCACAAGTGGTAGTGAACAGAGAGTCTACCCAGACTGGAGTTAGTGGAGTCCAATCATCTGCTTTTCAGCAACTGGAAGTGGATTTTCATTCTTGGTTATGTTCCAAATCATTGATAATGTACCACAAGCTGGCTTAACTATTCATGGTGCACTAAAGGATTTTGAAAAGAATTTGTACAAACTTCACAACTTGCAAATGGAGAATTCTTATTTTACAGAATGTATCCAACTTATTTTAATGCAGAAAGGGTTGAGACCATGGAAATGTCCTAACAGAGTGGAGAAAAACTCAGCACTATATCAAGAAATAGTTAAACGTTATAATGATACAGGTATTGCCTTATTAAGATTAATTATTAAAGAAAGTGAGCATAAAATTTCTTTACTTGACATTGCACTTTGGTCAGCAGATGACCAGATTAGAAAGGATCTTTCTTTTGCCACTATTAAATAAGAGTTTTTTGAGAAATTTTCCAAGGTGGATGTAGCCATTGTGAAGAATAAAAAGAATATAAAATATGCAAGATGGAGAGAGACAGGGCTGAGTATGAGCAAGGGAAAGCCTATACAGTTCAACGGCATAGTAGTGGAAGTAGAAGTGTTTCATTCCGAAACAATAATGACATGGGCAGTGATCCTGTAGTTAGAAACAATGAACACAATGAGAACACTGAAGAGGAAGAAGGGTTTTTTTTAGAACCTCAAGTCAGAGGGTTAGAGAGGATAGCCAACCTTCCATAGACATACAACCATGGCTCATGGAATCATTTGAAACCCCAACAGAGGAACTTTTATTCCAACCCTCGAGGCAGGGGCACGGGCTGGGGCAGATACAGACTTGAATTTAAGTAAATGTGGTTGTAAGTTAATTGCAGATAATAATGCAGTTGACACATTTCAGGTTTTCAATCTTTCTCAAATGGAGTGGTCTGAATCACACATGAGTATTTTTAAGAAGGGATTCATTTTTACCCCTAATTTTAATTTAGATGTGATGCATGTGATTATTCAATTAAAATTGTTTTGCAGAAATTGTAATTTAAAATTTTTTTTCTGATAAAAATGTCAATGAAAATGATGGTTTTACAGGGCTGTGTAGGAAGTTTCAAGAAGTTAATATTTAACAGAAATAGAAGTATTAAGTCTAACAATTTGTGTTTAGAACAAATGGATCTTCTATTTAGTTTGGCTAGAAATAGAAATATTCGTATTATGATATCTGACAAGGATGTAAGGGTGGTAATCAAGGATAGCACGTATTATTCTTCAAAGATGTTCCAACAGGTTGTCTTTATATGAAATTAATAGGGCTTATGCCAGGTTTGATTTCCTTTTGTTGGATATGATCTTGCAGGGCTAAATTAACCATGGGGTTTGGGACTACTTGAATGCTGAGAAGCCTAAGATAGCCTCCATTTTTGGTATCCCAAAGATACATAATAATGTCCATGACCCGCCTTTAAGACCAATAATTTCTGTGAAGGGCTCCAAAACTGACCCCTTAGCAAAATATGTAGATTTTAAAAGTAAAAACATCTAATAATCAGAGAAATACATACACAAAGTTTCGTGAAACCTTTTGGAAGTATTAAATTCTTTAGAGTACTCTGAGAATATTTTATTTATAACAGTAGACATTGTTGATTTATTACAGTGATTCCCCACCAAGAAGGTTTAAAATGTTTTTTCGCATACCTGTCTTAGTACTCGTCAATGACTTCACAGAATATATGATCAGTTACTGCCCTGTTAAGCCTGGTATTGACTAATAATTATTTATATGTTGAAGGAGAGTTTTTTCACCAGGTCTCGGGAGTGGCTATGGGGGCATCTTGTACCCCTGTATATGCCAACATTGTTTTAGCTATGTGGGAAAGGACAAATGTTTTCACCCCAGAGTTTTTAGCCTTACCACATGCTTATTTTAAATTTTTGCATGATGTGTTGTTTTTATGGAAAGGTACTAGAGTAGAATGGGAGCATTTTTTTTAAGTTACGGTAGAATTCTATGACTTTTTTAAAGTTTACATATACATTTGATTTTAATTGTATTAATTATTTGGATTTAACCCTGGGTGAAGATTTAATTAAGGGTTACTACACTTCTACCATTTCTGGAAAATAAACCTTTTCTAATGCATATCTACACTTTGAAAGTAGCCGCCCCCTTTTTCAAAAGAAATCAGTAGTGAAGGGTTAAATGGTCAGACTATCTAGACTCATTTCAGATGATATAAAGTTTTTTGAGAAGGTTCACTATTTAATTTATTTATTTATAGACAGGGGATAGCCAATTGTATGTCTTAATAAAATTAAAACTGAGACTGTTCAGCATAGGTCTGGCCAATTTGTACCTATGTTAAATGGTACAAGGGGTGGCATTACTCAGCCTAATGAAACTATTTATGTTATGAACAGCAATACCTTTTCTTTTATTATCCCATACAGTAACAATACTAACCAGTATGTTATCACAATTAGGGAATAGCTGAGTATCATTTTTAATGATGACATGAAGAAAATTTTAGGTTCACTCCCAAGGATAACATATTTACATGGGAAGAACATTAAGGGTATATTAGAGGCAGCGGGAACTAAAGTTAATTGGATTGACAGTTCTATGCAAAAATGTGGTTGTTGCGAAATGTGTAGGTATATACACATGGGTTCTTAAGCAGTAGTATACCAGTACAGAGCTATTGTTTGCACAGGAAAAGTGAATTGCAGCACAGCACAGCTTGTCTATTTAGCCATGTGTTCCTCATGTAATGCTAACTATGTTGGAAAAACAAAGAGAAGACTGACAGATAGAATTTGTGAATATGTGTATGATATTAAGAAGAACAAAGTGTCAAATGCATTGGCTCAACATTCAGTTATTTGTTCTAATTAAAAAATATACTTTTTTGTGATTGACAAGGAACAAGTGACACCATTATGTAAGGATGCTGAAGCTGTTTAAGACAGTAAGGAATTACACTGACAGCTGAGGCTTAATGCCTGACAAAGCCATGCTATTAATAATACAGTGTCTATTTCTAGTAGCCTAAAAATCAAAACAGCCTGTGTATAAATAGCATAGTACATACACAGGTAAATAAGAACAGCAGCAGCCAAATAGAAAAAGGTGTTATCCAAGGCAAACAAATAAGTAAAACACCAATGGAACCAGCAGAAGACCAGGGGCCGGATTCACGAAACCTCCGTGTAAGACTTAATATGTCTTACTCGGAGGCTGCAGTTGAACGGTATGGCATCAGCATGCCATGCATATTCATGAGGGCATGCTGAATCATACCCAAGTCTAACACGGTCTATGTAGGAAAGTAGGGGGCGTGTCCAATTGCCGACTACAGCAAAGGGACATGCCCCCAGAAGAGTCAGAGTCCTGAAAGTAAACACCCATGAGCGAGTCTGCTGAAATGTCAAGGAACACAACACCACACATCCCCACAGACTAAACCCTACTGAAAATATGTAAAATGTAAAAATAGCAGTTTCCTTTTTTTTTTATAATTTCCAAAATGTTTGCCCGCATTTGCGCTCTTTTGCGTGGGTATGCACTTCGCTCAACCACAGTTAGCAGATATGACATTGAAAAGCATATAAGATCTACATATGCAAATTAAGCAAAGTAGCAATAGCGTAGCGGTAGAAACGTCACCCAAAGAATATGTAGTCACAGTTCGAGCCCCACAACATCCCCCTCCATTTTTCTTTAAATAAGTATGAAACAATTCCCCGATATATATAAATTTAATTTAAGTAAAATGTAATGAAATGGCCCATGTATTTCTGAACAAAACCTATATTATGTATATATGAAAAGGATCATAATTGCCCGTAGCTTAGCAGCACTTTAACAAGCTTAATATGAGTGCCCGTAGCTGAGCAGTGCTTTAACAAGCTTAATATGAGTGCCTGTAGCTGAGCAGCACTTTAACAAGCTTAATATGAGTGCCCGTAGCTGAGCAGCACTTTAACAAGCTTAATATGAGTGCCCGTAGCTGAGCAGTGCTTTAACAAGCTTAATATGAGTGCCCATAGCTGGGCAGCACTTTACCCAGCTTAATATGAGTGCTTATGGCTAAATAACGCATTACCCAGCATAAGCCATTTGTGCGGATCTGCGCAGCACGCCAACCAGCTTACCATCAGGCAACATTGGGCAAGCTGTAGCAAAGTCGCCTTTACACAGACACACCTACTAGCCTGTCTAGACAGTAGTAAGATAAAAAAGCAATGGCAAGGATCAAACCTGGGATACTGTGCACCATAGTCAAAGTACTGAACCACTAAGCCATGACAGTTGTACTGAGAAATACAGTATTATCATACATATAGGAATGAATGAAAATATAACCATGACAAAGCAGGTTTGCTGTAAGCAGAGAAATATCCAAAATGGCCAATCACAGATAAGTGCGGGAAAACCGGCAAATATAATCCCCATAGGTGGGAATACACACCATAACTGATTGTGGTACCCATTTGCAGTCAGGATGGCAGGTGCAGGAGAGGGAAATTATTTTAGAGCACAAAGGTGGGGCGTTGAGGAGTCAAAATATATGGTTTGGCTCCTAGTCCATGATCATGAAGCGCAACTCATGCAGGGTCAGGTTCAATGGGGAGCGTATAAGGCAGAGGCATGGAACCGGTTGGCACATTATCTCACCAGTGCCACAGGCATTCCGAGGACTGGTGAACAGGTCCGTCACCACCATGCGGACCTGAAGCGACAAAAGGAGGACCAACTGAACCGATGGATCCAGGAGGCCCACCAAATGCCCAATGCCCCACTACTGAGTAAGTATCCATGTAATTAAGTATGTAAGCAATGCTATCCTAGCCTATAGTGTGGATAGGTATGTTACAATATTCCTTCATTTATATTACAGCTGCAGGTGTTCATTCCGCGAATCGGCAAGCCTATGCTGATAGGCTGGCGAGGTTGCGCCACCAGGCAGGTTAGTAATTATTCTGCTGGTATTGTTATAGAATATAAGTGGGACAGCTTGTAAAAGAGTTCAGTGTTGTAACCCAGTAATAAAGGTGAAATAAGCCTAGAAGAAAGATTCTGCTAGTATTGTAAGATTAGATAAGTGATGCAGCCTGGAAAAGAGTATTGCAATCCAGTAATAAAGATTAAACAAGTCTCAAATAGAGTTTCCACCTGTATTGTAATATCAGATAACTGCTTCAGCCTGAAAATGAGTGTTGTAATCAATCAACAAAGGATAGACAACTGTCGAATACATCCTTGTAAATTCTGCCATATGAAATAAGTGAGTCAGCTGGAAAGGATTGTTGTAACCCAGTAATAAATGTTAATAAAGCCTAGAATTAAGTACCATCCTGAAATGTAAATATAAAATAAGTGAGAGAGTGTGAGAAAGAGAGTTTGAAGCTACCAAGAAAGCTGTAATAAGTCTGGAATAAAGGTATACTGCATTCACTACATAATGAAATGAATGAGACAGCCACAACCAAAGAGTGAAATGTCTTTAATAAAGTACAGAACCTGGACTGTGTCCGTCCCACAATTTGGATATGTTGCTGTACCCTTGCATTATGGAGATAGTATGGTTGTATGAAATGCTGAACATCCACAGTTGTCTAGACCCATATAAATCAAATGTAGCAGGATGCTTTACCTGAACACAGCCAGATATGAACATATATGAATAAAAATGGAATGTATATTAATGTAGCAGTAACATCCCCATCACCAACATTCCTAAGGTTACATACAGGAAACTGTACTAATACATGTAGGGGATATATATCTGCATCTACTAGGAATGTACAGTATATGTATAGGTAGTTTAAGTTGTTAATGTAATATTTCTCCACCCTACCCTATTTTCACAAATTATGCCATTCCACACCAAACTGGGTATGTGTATTCACAATTAATTCCCATGGACATTTGTCCTGTTGGTTTATACATATCTGCATGTATGTTGATGCATGTGCCCTGTTCACATATCCAAACCTGATGGCCTGTTGCCACCAATCAACCCTGCATGCTGTTGGAATGTCCACTGTTGTTCTAAATATGCATGTGTTATGCTTGCTGCTCAATGTTCGAAATTCATGTGTGTTTGGTTAATGGGAATACTGATGCATGCTGTTACAACTAATTTTGAATGGTGTTGTTTGTTACTAACCCAAAATACCATAAAATACTGCTAAACATAGGACAACAGGGAAGGCGGGTTCCAGCTGACCCACCTCTCCCACCTCAGCTGGCGAGTGCACCTGGCACCAGTGCCCAGGCCAGGACCTCCTCCTCCAGTGGCCCTGTGCCACCTTCGGGTGTAAGTGCTGCAGGGGATGGGGCTCGTCCCCCCTCTGCAAGCATGGCCGGAGGAGAGCCTCCACTCACCCTCCATGGGGTCTGGTCTGTGGTGCATAGTGAGATCAGGCGTTCTGTGACTGATCCCCTACGCCAGCTTGAGGTGAGAGTGGCGCAACTCATGGGTGTGCCTGCCCGTCCTATCCAGCCCCCAGCACAGCCCCGACCTGGACTGTGAAGGCGCAGTGGTAAATGCCCATGGGTGGGGATCTCAGTTCCACTGTTGCCATCTGTGGGCTCATGGGCTTGCGATATCCAAACATCCGTCCCCGTCAATTGTGTTTACCCCCCACATGTGTCATACTCCGCCCCTGTATGCATCTTGTTTGTCTTGTCTGTTAACCTCCCCAACCTACCTCCCCAAATATACCTACTTCCTGTACCTCACATTCCACTCTCACCTGAAAAAATAAAAAAAGGGCACTCTGTTCCCACAAAAAATTACGCCCCATACATAGCTGCCCATTTCGCATACATGTCTGCTGGACATGTAAACTGATAATTACAATTGGCTGTACAACATATTTTGTTGTCCTCACCCCTCTCTCAGGGGTGGAAGGTGTCAAATCTCACTCTAAATTTCTAACATATGCACAGCTGTTGCTGGTAAAGAATTGGGCAGCTATGGGCCTTCCCTACATCCTTCCTGCACATCCCGAGCTTGTTTTCCTACTGTCCTACCCTCTTTGTGCCCACTTTTTCACCACTTTCCTATTTCCCCATTTTCTTTTCTTTAAAAGAAAATAGTGCGGGTGTTAGCGGGAGTAAGCACTTTTAAGCAGTAGTCAGTGGTGTGCTTGTGCGCTTAGCTAATCGTAGATAAGCGTAGCTAAGCATCGCACAAACTTGCGCAAACCCGCTTACAACTGCTTAAAAGTGCCTTAGTCACTCTGTATGACAAGGCCTGTAGTCTGCTCATCAGCAAAATAAAATACCCCTGTCAGTCTCGAACCCAGGACCTTGGAAACACTAGACTGCATGAATTACCACTCAGCCACAGCAGATATACAAGAACTTGGTGCTGAAAGAAATATATCATGAAATACAAGGAGTGAATGTAAAGGGAAAATAGGAAGGCCATTACACAAAGCTTGTTCTGTGTATCTTTACTGGCAATTCTTGTGGAATTGCATTACATTAGTGTGATAAGAGAAACAGCCATGCTAGTAGGTAATAATGTTACAGTAGCACCTTACAAACCCCACACAGTATCAGAGCAGGATAAACACCACCATATTTGAATAGGTAAGAGGCCAGACCTCCCAACTGTGACTGATTTACAGGGATGTCCCTGATTTGCAAACAAATGTTACCTGTGCCCCACTGACTCCCTGTGAAATGTACTCACAGTAGGCAGAAAGGTGGGGAATCCCACGTAATGGTAACTGTCAATAAGTTACAGTAGACACTACTTGCATGTCAGAAATGGTGTAGTAATACATATGCTCAAAATACCCCACAGTCACAACTGCAGAATATCTGAAATATATCACGGGTGTATCCCACTGATATGTACCTTTCCCTGAGGCTGGTCAAATATATACCTGAGAGTATCTGAGGCCTGGAAGTGTCAGAAACACACAGGCATATCAGCCTGTCTGCTGTTAAACACTCTGCGAATAGCTGTAGAATTACTTCCACAAGCATGCCCTTATGTAGGAGTACAACACAGAAATATCAAAGGATGTAGCCATCTAACATACTAATGACAGTATAGCAGTTCACAAGCACTGCATGTGCCTGATATTCATAATTGTTAGTACAATATACTTAGTTGTCCTCACCCCTCTCTCAGGGGTGGAAGGTTTCAAATGTCACAGCAAATGTCAAACATATGTACAGCTATTGCAGTTAAAGAAATGTGCAGCTATGGACCTTCCCTACACCCAGCCTGCACATCCCTAGCTGGTGTCCCCACTGACTTCCTGCTTCCCGCTTACAACTGTTTAAAAGTGCCTTATTCACTCTGTATGACAAGGCCCCAGTACTGCTCAGCAGCAAAATAAAATACCTTTGTAAGTGTCAAACCCCAGACCTTGGGCTCACCAGACTGCATGAAGTACCACCAAGCCACAGCAAACATATAAGAACTTAGTGCTGAAAGAAATATATCATGCATTACAAGGAGTGAATGTAAATGGAAAATAGGAAAGCCATAGCAACACATTCCAGTAAAGACAAATATCAGGCATTCAAGGAGTGAATGTAAAGGGAAAATAGAAAAGCCATAGCAACACATTGCAAGAACTACTGTTGTATGCCAGTTAATCCACAAATCCCACAGGAAAGTACATACTCCCATGTAAACAGTGTTAGCATTAGCAGGTGTGAGTTAACATACACACTGAGAAGAGTGCACTGGAAGAAGCAACAGTCAGGTTTCAGTACAACATGCATTTCAGTGGCTACAACACAGCCTCAGATATGAGAGATATACCAACCTTCTGACTGACACAACAGTGTCCACAGCAAACCAGCATGGTCCCCACCTTGCAAAACTGAAAGGCCTACGCCTACCTAACCTATCATTTTATAGCAGTGTCCTGAAATCACAGTGAGAACTGCAATTACCACACAGCAGGCTGCATGCAATTACTAAATGCTGGCCACCAATTGGTGCAGAGGCCATCACATGCACATGTGCAGATACCTACAAAAGCAGCCTGTACTGGAGAGAGAGAGAGAGAGAGAGAGAGAGAGAGAGAGAGAGAGAGAGAGAAGAGAGAGAGTGAGAGAGACCAAAAAAAAAAAGCCAGCAAGCAGGCCAGCAAGCAAGCAAGCAAGCAGGCCAGCAAGCCAAAAGAAAAAAGCTGTCAGAGACAAAGGTAATGTAAACTACATAATCTAATAATCTACATACTGTGAACCCTCCATATGTGTTAGCAGTCTGTATCTATATGTATATGCAGATGTGCATAGGGCAAGGGACATACTGCAACTGTTAGTGAAGGCTGGACATACATATGTAGTTGAAGGTTGCTATGTGCACATATCAATATAGGTTGTAGTGTGTGGCATTGAAAACAGCATGCAGTGCAGGTATATGTCATGTGGTGGTGAACTTCTGTGGGACTGAGCCAGTGAGGCCTGCTACAGCTATACGGCCTGAGGACAGCATAATGCATTCTGCACAACACTGTGCAATATCATTACAGAATGGTATGTCTCACAACTGTTTCAGAAGTGATATTCCCACCATGAAAGGTGGGCAGTCTATGTGCCTACATGTGCATGTATATGTACAGCAATGGATGTTTAGAAGTGTGTGTGTGTATATATATATATATATATATATATATATATATATATATATATATATATATATATATATATATATATATATATATATATATATATATATATATATATATATATATATATATATATATATATATATATATATATATATATATATATATATATATATATATATATATATATATATATAGATAGATAGATAGATAGATATAGATAGATGGAGAGATAGATAGATAGGTAGATAGATAGATAGATAGATAGATAGATAGATAGATAGATAGATAGAATATGTATATACATATAGATATAATAGATACATACATATATACAGATAGATATGAATGTCTATAGATATGTATATATATATATATATATATATATATATATATATATATATATATATATATATATATATATATATATATGGTTATATAGGCGTGTGTATATATATATATATATATATATATATATATATATATATATATATATATATATATATATATATATATATATATATATATATGTAGATATGTATATATATATATATATATATATATATATATATATATATATATATATATATATATATAGATATGTATATATTGATATATATATATATATATATATTTATATGTGTGTATATATATATATATATATATATATATATATATATATATATATATATATATATATATATATATATAAAGAGAGAGTGAGAGAGGGGACATGGGGGCAGATGTACTGCAACAGGTGCCTGGTGACCAAGGCATGGACTGAACACCAGTGTTGATACTGCAGTACCATACCCCATTCCAAAACATGTTACCCACTAACTACCACATAGGTGGTTGCCTGCCTACCACTGGAGGTGTCAGAAGGAACATGGGACACAGGTGTAAAATAGCCATCCCTTTGGTATCCACAGTGGCACACTAGTCTTGTAATCCCTGTACATGGTACATGTCATCACAAAAGGTGTGTCAGCTAGGGAAATGTAAGTCAGTGTGCCCACCTCACAATGTCCTATGCAGTATGTACCTCCCATGAGAACTACAGCAAGTGGAAAGGCCACAGACATACCTAACAAAGACTGATAATGCCCTCAAACACATTCCCTATGCAGACTGACTCACAAAACCACAGCTAGAGTGCCTTGCATACTTCCTACACAGAGGTTACCACTGCTGGACATACAGAGTTATGTCACACCCATACCAGTCGGCCAACCACCATGGCAACACCTCACAATCCGTCCAGCCTACATGACCTAGGGCCCTAATCCTTGTCACCACACTAAACAGCACATGCTGGAGGTACAGGTTTCTATACACAAATATGCCATACCCTGGACTAAACCACCCAGCATTAACAAACAAGGCTCCTTATTAGTAGATGTCATACATACCCCTGATGAATGTTATGGAGATAGGTAATATGCCCTGTGAGTCACCTCTGTGTAACCATTTCACAGGAGCAAGTAAAATCACATTACATGTGTCCCAAAGGGCAGGGTAGCATATGGCTAGGCTGCCCTAGGCCCAGGGCCAATAGCATAGTACCTACCTATGACACAATGCACACACACATGTACTCAGTGCAATACCAGCTATGTGAGGTTGAATGAGTGTGACACTGACTGTGTGCAAGGTCTGTAAAGGTGTGATAGCTTAGCGTGAGTTTGTGTCTGTCATGGTAGTTTGTGTCGTAGGTGTGAGGCCAGAGAAAGATGTGTCAGTTATCGGGATGCAAACATAGTAGATTGGCATATGTTGTGCTGTAGTTCCCTGTGTATGACTGCAGTGTCCCATCGTAGGCAGAAGCAATACATGTATGCTCAGTAAGTGGTACTGCTGTTGAATCCAGCTCACATATGAACTGTTGTACTACCTGAAGTTGTAGGCCTAAACACTACAGTATGGTGTATGTTCACATTCCCTGGTAACACTGTCTGGTGTGTTTCCTGTAGTCTGCACAGATTACATACCTCATGCATAGGTATCTGTAAGTAGGGGCACACAGTACTATAAGGTACACAGTTAATGCTCATCTGTGTCGTCATACATTTGTGTGTTGTATGTATGTGTAATGTGTGTGTAATGATGCCTGTACCATGGCTGCAATCACATGTGTGTTACAGGGTATGTGTGTGTACCTGGCAGCATGTATACTCTGTGACAGCAGTATGCTGGCTATATTAACAACTGTGCACATATGTCAGGTAGGGTATGGCATCAAAGACTAGGGTGGATTACCGTTGAAACTGTAAATGTGCATTGCATTCATTGCATGGGATGACAATATTCTTCATCCATTAGCTTGATACATACCCCCAGTGTGAGGTTGTGCATTGTATCCCAAACAGTGTGCCGAGTGCTGGTGTATACTAGTTTGTTGTATGGAGTGTGGCAGGCACTGTCAGACAGTTGTGGGCTGAGCACTGATATGTGGTATCGAACATGTGTATCCCCTGATAGACAGACAGATGCTATATATGGCAGTTAAGTGATATCAGTACATTAGAATATTAAGTGTGCCACATGACTTGCTCACATATTTTTCTTTTCCTTCCAGGGTGATGGTGCATCAGCGTAACCCACCTTATACAGCAGCAGAGGATCAGGAGATCCACCAGAGCCTGGTGCAGAATTTCTCTGTGCTGTTTTCCAGGACCAGCCAGAACCAGCATGAGAGGGCTGCACTGTGGCAAGATCTTGTCCATCAGGTAAATGACATAGGCATGCATAACTGGACATATGAGCAGGTACGCCATCACTGCAGTGATTTAATTAGACATGTCCGGCAGCGTGCATCTGATATCCACAGACAACAGCTTGCCACAGGTGGTGGGGTACCTATCCACCCCCCCTCACCAGTGTGGAGGAGCACCTCCTAAGTGTTGTGGCTCCAGGCCAACAACAACAACATCCACAAACATGTGTCATCATGGAGGCTGGAGCCACCCAGCATGTTGAAATGGAGTGTGCAGGTAACATGCCATATCTGTAGTTGACTGTTCTCTGTACTGGTAGTTTATGCATGTGTGAGATATGTACTGTGTGTGTAGCTGTTAACCTGCCTATTCTTCTGCAAGATTGATATTCTGAGCATAATCTGTACACCTGTGAAAGCCACCTGTTGTACTACTGTACTTTATCATACTCACAGTATCAATGGCACAGTTGTGGCCACTGGCAATCACTGTCATATTTTTGCAGGTCCCTCTGGAGTGACAGCAAGGCAGCCAATCCATGCTGGTGAGTGTGTAATAACAATACTATTGCTAATGACATGTGCATGTCATATGGAGGTGTAGTGTGTGCACATGTAACACCTACGCATAATGCATGCTGTGCATGTTTGCTGTGAGACTATGCATATCCCATTATTCTCAGTAGCTGCCTCACTCACATGCAATACACAGAGCATGACACACATGTGTGGCAACACAGTACTGGACATTGTATAGGCATACCTGATACACATGTACACAACACACACATGTTTGGCATAGACACTACACCTTAGCCTGCTACACATGTCCAATTATGACACCTGCTGTATGGCCACCCTTCAGTATCCCACTTATCCTCTACACAGCACACATAATATACCTGAGGGGTAGAGGCCTACCATGTCTTTGTGCAACAGTCTTGAACAAATAATACATTCATGTTAGGCAATGCTCACTATTGGCCACCTTACACACCCATGTAACAAGTGGCTGTGTAATTGTGGATGTAGTCATGTTACTGCACTTCAGGTACAGCATGCTAGCTGCCTGTCTGGCACACATTATTATTGTTGACTGACCACAAGAAGCATGTTGATCATGGCTCACGTTACTACACCACATCCAGTTCCACTGACCACAAAAGTACACATAGCAGTTGTTGCATAGCACTGTGATGTGTTGTGTGGGTGTGTGTGCAAATATATGTACCCACAGCTTGTAACACTTGCACAACATTGTTATGTCCTTGTACACATTGTGTCCCAGGGTGGAGACAATCACTGAACAACTACACACAACCATCAAGTACACGTATACTGTTATTAACAAGGGCTGTCTACACTTGCACTGCATGTTCCTGTGCAACACATAATCTGCATGCTGACACGTGTGCAGTGATGTTTTTCCTTGTGATACTGTCACCCACCCTCAAACAGTATTGTGTATGTGTTGGATTGCAGGTGTGTCTGTGTTTGTATCTGCTGTACTGAGGAGTGTGCCTGTGTGCCTGTGTGCTTGTGTGCCTGTGTGCATGTGTGCATGTGCACCTGTGTGCATGTGTGCATGTGTGCCTGTGTGCATGTGCACCTGTGTGCATGTGTGCATGTGTGCATGTGCACCTGTGTGCATGTGCACCTGTGTGCATGTGTGCATGTGTGCCTGTGTGCATGTGTGCATGTGTGCCTGTGTGCATGTGCACCTGTGTGCATGTGTGCATGTGTGCATGTGCACCTGTGTGCATGTGCACCTGTGTGCATGTGTGCATGTGTGCCTGTGTGCATGTGTGCATGTGCGCCTGTGTGCATGTGTGCATGTGCACCTGTGTGCATGTGTGCATGTGTGCTAACATCGTGTACACATTTGTAAACTGTGTTTCCTATCTTCCTCTCACAGGTTCTGATGTTGCTCTGGTGGAGTGCAGCAGGGAACCTGAAGCCACTGCTGGGGATAGTGATAATGATGATACATGTGTAATGGCACAGGGAGGTGTGACAGGGTCTGTCGTTGGTCAGCCAATCGACACTACACAGCAGTCAACCCCATCAATGTGCAAAGTCATCCTGCTGATACATCCATTGTCACCAATGTCCTTAGCTGAGGGACAGCATACAGTGGGCATTGACCAGGGTAGTGTGGTATCATTGGCACATGCATCCCCTCACAGCAGCCATGGCCAGATTCCTAACATGTTACCACACTGGCAGATGTCCAAGGGTTCTCGTGGGAGCATCCTTGGTCATACTGCCCCTGTCAGACGTGCCCATAGAGGTCTTTCAACTTCAGCTATGTTCTGGGCTGTAATGCAGGCACAGGCACGTATGGAACGGTACACCAGACAGGGTCTGAGGGAGCTTAGAGCACATCGCACCGCTATGAATGACACTATGCGTGATGTTGCAGCTGCCATCCATAATATCAGCGAGGTCATTGATAGACGTTGGGGGGACACATTAGATCTCTTCCACAAACTACATGTCCAGGAGCCAGGACAGTGCAGGATGGTTGAGGCATCAACATGGATGTATGCCAGCAACATAATCAGCTGGCAGTTGTCGCAGATGACAACAAACCCGCAGCCGCTCCCATAGTGTCAGTACCAGCCCCAGCAATGCTGGTTCTGTGCTGTCATTACACCATCCTAGAAGACCACATGCACATGGCTCTGGACAGTCCCAGTAGGGACATGTGTCCAGTCAACAACCCACTGCTTCAGATGACAGTACCCAGTCTGGCTTAGTACCTGATACTGTCCGTAGCACCCCTGCCAGGCACAGGTACTGTGTCCGTGGCCAGAGACAGTGATCTGTATGACCTGGCAGGTACAGTCTGTGGCTGTCCACAAACACCCATATATGGCAGCCACGTGGTGGAACTGTGTGCAAGCATACACACACACACATAATGCTAACACCTAGGGCTAACACACACACACACACACACATCGCATCAACATTGCCCCATGTTGTACTGTTGTCCCTCACTAACACACACACACATACATGTCGATTGGATGTGTCAATGGCAGACTCTGGCAAACCAAGTACATAGTCTGTGCATATGATGAAACTGTGCCACCTCCTGCCATCTGTAACATTGATGCAGGAACAGGATAGCATGGTGCTGATGCACAGGGTGACTACATAGCACTGTAGTAATAATATCATGTTGTTAACAGTACAGTGTAATGATATCGTTGTGGGTATATTCGAGCATGCATGATGCATTAACTATGATTGTCATTGTAGTTTTGTATACACCAGTGTTAATTCCCAAAGTGTACTGTCTGCACATGTGCCACATGGCTGTTGTGTGTACCTGTGCCTGCATGTGTTGGGGTGTGGACAGTACATGTGTGATGTTTGCAGCACAGAGTTGCAGGTGTACATTTGTGAACATGGTTAGCATGGAACATGACATGGTTTGACAGTATGCTGTGGGTGATACGGTTTCCATATGTCAATGGTCTGCATTCTGGTACTATACACAGCCTACATAGCCTGACATTCCGTGGTCATTACATGGTGTCTCCTCAACTGATACACAGATGTAGGAACCTGGTGTCAGTGATATCCCTGCAGTACTACACTATACCAGTAGCCATTCTTACTGAGCCCCACACATCCCTGGGAACAATACTCTTTGGCATATAGCAGTCTCACGTACATGTCAACACACTACGGATATGTCCATCCATGACTGCAAATGCATACAGTGGCCTACAATGCATTCTACACATGACACACCTAACCACCACAAGGGTATCATACAGACAGATACCTGTTGTCCAAGCCATGCTGTATTGCTGTAATGCAACTGTAGCATTGTCATTGGCATGTAGTTAACATAGTATTCCAGCAGTACCATGGAGGTGGTAGCACCCATCATGTAGAACGGGTAATGGTGTGTACATGTGTACAAGTGTTATCTTGTCTATCCTGTGATATTCACATTTCCAAAGGTATTCTGCAGTCCCTCGGTGTATCACCTAAGCAAGAAGGTGTCTGTATGCATATCGGCAACAGTTGCCATACACCTACACTGGATGTCCATCACTCACAGACTTTGCTGTGTTTTAACATGTCTGACATATACTCCAGACATGAACCCTCACCCACATTAATCCATCAAAGCTTTCATGGGTGTGTGTCACATAGTTGGCCTAGGACACAGATCACTGCAGTAGCCTGCATTGTCACCAACATACATGTATGGCCTAAGGTCTGGTAAGCTGCGGCACATGCTGGCAAAGGTAACAACTGTAATCATATGAGGCAGGCTTCACACATAGGAACTATTAAAGGTCACAGGTACATATATGTATGTGGCACACATACCTGATGTGTGCATTGAAATTACTGTTATAATAATATGTCATACAATAATAAAAGCAAAACACATTAACAAACTGTGTGACAAACACACACATGTCATTTGTAGGATTCAAACCCCTACCTAACTACGTTATGATACTTGAGAGAGACGCATTAGCACAGCTCGCTATTCGCATTACTGGATGATTTCCCTTCTCCTACTGTATTTATAGGGTGCTGACATCATCAGTCTTTCCAAAGAGGAATGTACATCTTTTAGTGTGTTATCCCAGTCTTCAAAAAGGCCATTCCTTTCACAGAGAATTGCATACATACACAACCCCCTGCCACCCCACACACACAGTGTTTCCAGGATTCAAACCCCTACCTAACTATGTCATGATATTTGAGACAGACGCATTAGCGCAGCGCACTATTCACATTACAGGATGATTTCCCTTCTCCTGCTGTATTTATAGGGTGCTGTCATCATCAGTCTTTCCAAAGAGGAATGTACATCTTTTAGTGTGTTATCCCAGTCTTCAAAAAGGCCATTCCTTTCACAGAGAATTGCATACATACACACCCCCCTGCCACCCCAGACACAGCCCAGACACAGCGTTTGCAGGATTCAAACCTCTACCTAACTATGTTATGATACTTGAGAGAGAGACGCATTAGCGCAGTGCACTATTCGCATTACTGGATGATTTCTCTTCTCCTGCTGTATTTATAGGGTGCTGACATCATCAGTCTTTCCAAAGAGGAATGTACATCTTTTACTATCCCTCAGTATGGGGGATAACAATATCTGTGCATTAACAGATGCCTAGTTCAGGGTCACATATGCACACTGGCACTGCCAGGTTATGTTCTATACCATGCTTCATGACCACAGGACTTGTAACACACAACACAAGTAGGGGGTGTATCCATATACATCACAGATACACACACCTCTGGGTTGGTACCACTGCACTAAGCATGATAGGCCAGACATATACAACTACCATTGTGCAAAACTGCCTTTTGGTTTGGTGTGTAGTTCAGACCACTCCCCCCCCATACTCAGGAACCGCAGTGTAGGATATGAAGGTCTTCACACACACACCATTATAGTGGTTGACTTCAGGTACACAAATATTGACTGGGGATACTACTCAGGCCCTCAACAACATCACCTACAGCTACTACAATTTGTGGATCCATGTGCTATGGCACAACCAGTCACCACACCCACAAGGGGGAATACATATCGGTAAGTCCAACAACACGGAAACTGTCCACCAACTGCCGAAAGCAACGCTTTATTGAATAACTCCAAAAACGTCATATTGGACCTGATCATCACCAACATGGGGACTCTATGTTCCACACCAGAGGTAGAACCCTCATTGTTAAGATCAGACCATAAACAACTTTTCCTGGACATCCATATCCCATCCCCACCCCCAGCCAATGAAATCACTGTAAAGAATTTCTCAAAAGCAGACTTTGCACTTGTGAAGATTGGGGTGGAATACTTCAAAGGCCCCGTGCTGGAGGATAATACAGCCCAATCTGCAGAATCCTTTACAAACGTATTGTATGAGCACCTGCAGGTATGCATTGATCATGCTATCCCAAATAAAACCATGACTCCTCCAAAAACAGGAGACCTGTCTGGTTGACCCTGGCCATATATAAGCTGTACAACAGAAGGAGGAAGCTACTACATAACAGAGCAATATCGCATAGAGGGAGGACATCTCTGAACAGTATTGGCAAGACACTTCAATCCCTCATATAATCATCACTTGCACGTTTTGACAGTGAAATTGACCAGACACTACAGATAATCACAAGACCTTCTTTAGTTATGTCAGGAATATGTGTGGAAACAACCCAGATATGCTCTGAATTGTTGCATAACAGCACAAAATATGCCAAACCTACGGACATAGCCTACACCCTGGCAGACAGAGTCTGCACAAACGCCCCCCCCTTACCCCCCAAGGGTACAGATGCCCATCCCAAATGAATGTAACCTCCCTGACATCACAGATGCACAGGTGAAAGGTGCCCTCTCCACAGCAAATAACACAGCATATGTATGGGACTGGACGGTGTCTCCGGCTGTGTCCTACACGAGCTCTGAGTAGAACTGAACACTCACATTAAGTCACTGTTCCAACATAGCCTTGCTACAGGATATGTACCCTGAGAATGGCATACAGATACAGTGACCCCACTCCACAAAGGTGGTGCCACAATGGACCACAGGAACTATCACCCCATAAGCCTGACTAGTGTGGTAGAAAAAGCTATGGAGCGTATTATCATGTAAGTCATAATCAAAAACATTGTGAGCCTCCAGACAGTGGATCATACACAATTCAGCTTTGTTAAGGGCAGATCTTGCCTCTTACACATAGTTCATATCTTTGAAACAGTTACTGAAGCCATGGATGAGGGCAAGGTAGTTCACACAGTCTACCTGTACCTTGCAGAAGCCTGCAACACAATACCCCACTCAGGCATCATACATATGCTTACCAGCTTAAATATCAACCCCTATATCACTAGATGTGTTGCTATCTGCCTCAGGGATGGAACCCACATAGTCAGAATTGCAGGTGCCATGTCCAATTCCAGACCAGTTACAACTGGTGTCTCACTGGGCTCAGTTGTGGGACCTGTCCTGTATGTACTTCTCTGAGGTTCAGACTAACACGGGGGGATTATGTCTAACAAACGTCACAGATGACTGCTAACCGGGGCCATAAGCAACACTGCAGCTGACACATGCTTCCTCCATAAGGGTCTTACAGGGATGGATGCTTGTTGCCAGAGCCATGGCCTCGTGCTAAATGCTAAGACATGCATAGTCATCCCCTTTGGGGAAAACAAGGTGCACACAAATCACCACATAAGTGGTAATCCATTACGTACAGAAGATGTATTTACAGATTTGGGGACCAACATAGATCGTAACCTCTCCTTCGCTAATCACATTGACAGAGTCATTGCAAAGACCTTTATATAGCCCTCCTTATCACATGGGGGTTTGCATGTAAATCATGGGAGGTCATTGTGGCCCTCTACTAGTCACTCATCAGGCCCATGTTTGACTACAATGGCCCTTTTGGGGTGTACCTTACCCAACACCTGCAGCAACTACAGTGTCTACAACAGTATCTCCCCAAGAGGATCATGGGCTACACACAGATGTCATATGCAGCTCAACTAAAGGATCTCCAGCTCTACTCAGTTGCTTAACGCCTACTTAGAGGTAATCTATGCCTGATGTATACAGCCTTGTCAAACCCAGATGTAATGGACATGCTCCACCTCATAACATCCAAGACCCTTAGAGCTACACACTCCAGGGACTTAAACCTCATCACAAAACTAAATAGGACATGCTGCAGGGACAGATTTATTACCCAGAGACTCCCCTCACTCTGGAATTGAATCCCAATTAAAGTTAGACATAGCCCCTCGCCAACCCTCTTCCAGCAAAATCCAGCCGCATGGATGGGAAATTGCAAATTCACCCCTGGGATCTCCACTGTGTCCCTGCTTGACAGAGGCACAGCAAACTAGCCTTAAAGGGTGCCTTCTGTGACCTACTTTACAGAGACACAGTAGGCTACTCTAATGGGGAGGCAGATGCCAAATACACTCTGCCTAGGCTTATGAATTCCCTAGGGCAGACAGCCTAGTATCGACCTCTGCACCTATGTTTATGTTGGGGATGCACAATATTTGTTGCTGATACTGTTTGCAGGTCTTTATTGCCGTAGCTTTCCCAGTTTCTATGAACAACTTGTGTATCTGCGTAACATGTTTGATCATGACAGGGTTCCAGTATATTAATATATGTGTCTGTTGTCATTTAACTGTGTGCACAGGGCAGATTGCTGGATCATGGGAGGTTCCTGGCTTAACACATACAACTGCCAGATATGTGTGGCCGACTGCTATACTCAGACATGGCCTAAGTGTGTGAGCATGCCCAGTTCAGGCTTTCCATGGTTTGTTGCCTGACATATGTCTCATTTATCCAAGTGTGTGAGTATGCCCAGTGTGACCTTTCCATATGTTGTGATCTGAAGTCCACTACATTTGTGGCTGTGTGTGAACAGTGACCAATATTGACATTTATACTGTGTGTGTTGGAAGGCATGTTGTGTTCTTACTGCCAGACTCCTTTGTGTCATAACTCAACAGGGATTGTGCTGTGCCTGCAGGGTTTCCATGGGATAGTTTGCAAAGACTTGTCAACATTCTTTCATACTGGCTGAACACTGCAATACTGTCATGGTGTACTGGTTCAGTACTTTTAACTATGGTGCACAGTATCATGGATTTGAGTCCCATCACTGCTTTAAATGTTCATATTGAGCAGACCAGACTGGTTAAGGGCCAGGTGGGCAACTATGAGCATGTTGCATTTTGTTCAGCAATGGCCTACTTAAACCAGGCTTGTCCAACATTGCTGTGTATTCACCAACTTGGAGATTGCCAAACATTACTGCACATTGACCACAGTTGTACTAGTTGGTGTGTGTGATTCTGTTCATAGGTTCATACTAGGCTATCTGCCCTAGGGAATTTCTAATCCTAGCCAGAGTGTGTTTGGCTTTCAACACACATTTTAAGTGGAGTTTGCCATGACATTTTTCAAGGTTAGTATACTGTGCCTCTGTCTAACAGTGACATAGAAGTGATACCCAGGGTAAACCTACAGTCTCCCATCCACTCATCAATATTCCTCTTCAAGAGAGTCAATGAGGGACTCTGGCTAACCTGGAGTGGGAGTTTACTCAAGAGTGGAGGGAGCCTCTGGGTTATGAATCTGTCACTCCAGCATGTCCTATTTATTTCAGTCCTGAGGTTCAGGTCTCTTGAGTGCGTAGCTTGATGGGATTCTGATTTTTCAAGGTGCAGCATGTCCATTGATTCCAGGTTGGACATGGCTTTATACATCAGGTACAGATCACCTCTGGGCAGGCGATATGCCACTGAGTGGAGCTGCAGTTTCTTTAACCGGGAAGCAAATGGCATGTGTTTGAGCCCTTTGATCCTCCTGGTGAGGTACTTTTGTGGTCTTTCCAGCTGCTGCAGGTGTCTGATAAGGTACATCCCACAAGGGGCATTGTGCTCAATTATGGGCCTGATGAGGGATGAGTAAAGAGGCATGATGACCTCCCCTGATCTAGATGTGAATACCCTCATGATTAGGTGGGCTATATGAAATGTTTTTCTAAACACTTTGGCCACATGGTTGTCAAATGAGAGATTGCTATCAACTTGGGTCCCCAGGTCCCTTATCACTTCTTCCATACTTAATGGGTTACCACCTATGTGGTAATTTGTGGGCACTTAGTTTTTGCCAAAGGGGATGACTATACACTTTTTTGCGTTTAGCTTGAGGACATGGCTCTGGCACCAGTTGTCTGTTTCTATGAGGCCCTTTTGTAGGATGCTTGTGTCAGCTGGAGGGTCGATTATGGCGCCCAGTTTGCAGTCATCTGCAAACTTGTTCAGCCACAGTCCTTTTGTGTTGGCCTGTACCTCCGCGAAATACAAACAAGGGAGGTCACAGGACTGAGCCTTGTGGGATGCCACTTGTAGCTGGTTTGGGGTCTGACATGGCTCCAGCATTTCTGACTATGTGGGTTCTGGCCTTGAGCCAGTTTGCAACCCATCTAGTGACATAGGGGTTTATAGTGAAGCTGGTAAGCTTATCTATAATGACCAAGTGGGGTATTGTATGGAAGGCTTTTGCAAGGTCCAGGTAGGCTGTGTGAACCACCTTCCCCTCATCAATGGCCTTGGTGACTGTCTCAAATGACTCAACCAAGTTTAAGAGGCAGGATCTGCCTTTAACAAAGCCAAACTGAGTAGGATCCAGTGTCTGTACGTCCCCAATATCTTTATTTCTGAGGTCCATGATGATCCTTTCCATAGCTTTGCAGACCAAGCTAGTCAGGCTTCTGGGGCAATAGTTTGCAGTATCCATTGAGGCACCACCTTTGTGGAGAGGGACCACTGTTGCTGTACATTGCTCTTTGGGTACATATCCTGTGGTAAGGCTGAGATTGAACATTGGTTCTATGTTTGTGTTCAATTCTTCTTGGGGTTCATGTTGGACACAGCCCAGGACACTGTCTGGTCCTATTGATGCTGTGTGTTTTGCTTTGGAGAGGCTGGCTGTTACCTGAGCATCTGAGATGTCAGGGGGCCAGCACTCTGCTGGGATAGATATTTGCCCTTTTGGTGGGGGGGGGAGGAGTTTGCACTGAACCTGTCAGCTCGGATGTTGGCAATGTCTGTGGGTTTGGTGTATTGTTTGTCATTTTGGACTACTTCTGAGCATATCTGGGAATTCCCACCCAGGTTCCTACCATAACTAAAGAAAGCCTTGTGATTATCCTTAGTGTCCTGTACAATTTTTATCTCAAAGATGGCCTTAGACGATTTTATGTGTGGCCATAGTTTTTCAATAATACTGATCAGAGATGCCTTTCCTTTTTGGGATTTTGCTCTATCATATAGTAGCTTCCTCCTTGTATTGTATGTTTTTTTATGGCTGGGGTCCACCAGACAGGATGCCTGCCTTTGGAGGATTGGATCTTGGTTTTATTTGGGATTTCATGATCCATGCATTCCTGAAGGTGTTCATAGAATGCGTTTATAAAGGGTTCTGAGGTCTGGGCCGTATTTTCCACAGGCACAGGGGCTGTGAAGGATTCCACCTCGGTTTTGAGGAGTGTGACATTTGCTTTAGTGAAAATTTTTCACTGTGGTTTCTGGCCATGGGCTGGGGTCGGGATGTGAATATCCAGTGAGATTACACTATGGTCTGATCTTACCAGTGAAGGATACACTTCTGGTCTTGGGCATAGAGTCCCCATGTTGGTGATGATCAGGTCCAGTATGTTTTCCCCTCTAGTGGGAGTGGTAGCAAGTTGTTCCATAGCATTTGAGTTTATACATTCTAGGAACCTTTGGCCTAGGGTGTTGCAGCTAGGGTAATGCTCCCAGTCTATGTTTGGGTAGTTGAAGTCGCCCAATATAATGGTGTTTGGGGAGACCTTCATATTTTCATGTGTTCTCCAGTCAGCCAAGTGTGGTTCCTGGGTTTAGGAGGGTGGTCTGTAGCAGGCTATGAACTGGAAGGTGGTTTTACCCACTGTTAGTTGCACATGGATAGTCTCTGATGCTTCATGCTGTGCCACCAACCTGGGGGTGTGGGTATCTTTGACAAATATTGATACTCACCCTCCTTTTATAGTTTGTTCCATGTTTTGCGGCTGTAAAGTATGGTATGAGGTGTAACCTGTTAGTGCTAGGGTGCTCTCGGGAGCCTTGAACCAGGTTTCTGTTACTGCACAGATATCAACATTCTCCATGCTGAGGGGAGTTTGGAGTAAGTGCATCTTGCAGTTTAGACTTTTGGCTTTGAGTAGCATTACTTCTAGTTTCTTATCCCTTGTGATACCTATGGAGGTGGGTTTGTCTTTTGAGCCTTACCTAAATAAGGCACTATGGGGGTGACAAGAGCCTTTAGCAATATCCAAAAGGCCACAGGTGACAGGTGAAAGCCATCCCTAGCGAAGCATCATGTCTTGTCGAGCATGTCATCCCAGGCTGACAGGCATTGGATCCCCTTTCACTGACACCAATACTTAAGTCAATTGTTGTAATTGATCATCTTGTCTTAATATTGTGGCATCATGTTTGATGAGGGTAGGATGATACTCAAGGTCATCGAGTTTGCATATACTACATGTGGTAAATGCTGTTTAGCACTACCTTACATTGCTTAACACATGGCAATCATGCCTCAGGTGGTGCTGCAGGGCTGCCTATGTCGGATGCACATACTACACTCCCTGCACATGTTTGAAAGCAGGTTGTGTCAACTTAGGCATCCCTTTCACTTTATGTGAGAGTCAGAGAGAGGTATCATTTCCTGGGTTCTTACTGAGCCAGTGTATGTGCTATGCATTGCCTCTTTGCCAAGGCCAAGGCATACTGGGCACACCTCCTTCTGCCTACTGGGGTAGGCTCAGGTTGTTCCTCCTCCGAGTCACGCTCTGCCTGTGATGGCCTTGGCAATGGTGGGGGGCTGTTTGGCCCAGGCCTATGCTGGTCCTGCTGCAGCTGTTTTTGCAGAATCATATTATGTAGCATAGCACATACCATGACAATTTGGGTACATGTAGTTGGTGAGTATTGCAAGGCTCCACCAGATGTGTCCAGGCACCGGAACTGTGACTTGAGCAACCCAAATACACGCTCAATTACATTTCATGTTTCTGCATGTGCTTCATTATGGCATTCCTGTTCAGGTGTGTGTGTGTTTCTGATGAGTGTCACCAGCCACGGCTCCAGTGCATAGCCAGCATCCCCCACTAAGTGACCATGTGGGATGTCCCCATTGGCAAATGTCTGGTACAGCTGTGTCAGATGCCAGATATGGGAATCATGGTAGCTTCCAGGGCAGCCAGCACACACATTCATTATTATGCCCTGGGCATCACACACAACCTGGCAGTTGATGGAGGGGAAGCCCTTGCGGTTAATGTAGGCCCTACGCCGCTCACCAGCTGGTGATTTGATGCGTATATGCGTGCAGTCTATTAAACCCACTACCTCAGGGTATTCTGCTATTTGCTGGAAGTGATGCATATTGCTGGCCAATACCTCACAGGAATTGGGGAAATATACATGATCACCGACATGTGCTGACATGGCATCCAGGAACTGGTGCAGTACCCTGGATGCTGATGCCTGTGATATCCCCATCATATCACCAGTTGGTCTCTGGAAGGTACCTGTTGCTAGTATTCTTAGGCCAACACATACCTTGGTTTCCACTGGGATGGGTTCCCCTCTGTTGGTTCTGTGTGTGAGGCGTGGCCTGCAAAGCTCAACAATTTGCTGCAGGAGATCTCTGTCCACTCTATAGCGCTCCACTATCTCCAGCTCATGTAACCCCTGGTAGGTGACCCTGGGCCTGTACACTCTTCTCTGTCTCCTCACTGTGGGTTGTCCGGCAGCATTTGCATTGTCACCACCCTCAGCATGTTGCATATGTCACCTTATAACAGCAATGGCAGCCCCTAGCATTTTTTGTCTGAGTAAAGCTTTTTCAGTTTTCACTTCTAGTAGCTTACTCCAGTGTTGCAGTGTCTCTTGAGAGAAACAAACTGTACTGTTGTTTGCAGAGTTTTAAGTGCTGGGCTGGGCTAGTGTTCTGCCTGTGTAATTGCCTGATTCTGATTGTTTTCACCTGCTAGCTCTACTAGTATTCCCTGGTAGCTTCCTACTATTTGTTGTGCTTCCTTTTTCCTTTCTGTTTCCACAGGGGGGAGCGACGCGCATACAAGCGCAAACACTCTCACAGCAGCTCACACACGCACACACATGCTTGGACGGACTAAAACTTGCTTATTTGGGTTAAAAAGCATGTACACCAGCGCAAACGTGCTTACAGGTCTTTAAACAGCCTTATACATGCTTACTCTGGCTTAAACGCGCGCACTCACGCTTTCACGTGTGCACTCTGTCTTACTCAGGTTTACAGGCGCGCACACGCACGCATACCTCGCTCAGCAAGAAACTTTGGTGTTATCCACAGTATACACCTTCCATTTCTTGGCTTTCCCTGGCCTATCTGTTGACACACCTCTTTCCATGATGTCTAACTGACAGCTGACACATGCCACTCTGCTCCTATGAGCTTCACTACTTTCATACATACCCCCCTTGTGGTGTCACCTATCTCCTACTCTGTTACTCCCCATATCCCACTCCTACACTCCACTGACTCTGCTCATTTGCTATGTAAAAGTGCGATTCACTATCCTAACACTCATTTACATAGGATTGCCTACTAATGCTTGGTTACATGTCTTAGACTGGGCTTCTCCCCTTAGCAACCCCTACTCGGTGGCCATGTTGTCTTCAGCCTGCTATTCCCTTACATTGTAATTTAACAGTTTTCATAGATTCCACGTTTGTGGCTTTTACTTTCTTATTTTATGATTTTTTTTAGCGCACCCCGTTTGCGCGGCACTGCTCTACGCTTAAACATCGTAAATCACCGGGGAAAAAAAAGTATTTTTATTTTAATTTTGCATCTGGGAACATTTCCAATGGCCATATATTTGGCCATTGGCATGCTTCTTCAACCATATGCAACCTTTATTTGGAGCTGACAAGGCTCCATTCTGCTATTTGCAGAACAGTACTCAGTTGTCAACTGAGTACATTTCCGCAGCCAACACGGCTCCTACTCGGACAGGTTTGTGCTTCCTGGATTGCAAATTTACCTCATTTGCATGCCTTTCGGCTGCAAGTGAGATAATTTGCATATCCCAGCCCTGTCCGTGTAGGAGACATTTTAGGAGCTCTCTTACACGCCCCTACAAGCTGTTCCTGGATCGCTCGTCAGACATGATGGCTGCATGGAGTCTTACTCTACTCGTACACTCCGTGCAAGCCATCGTGAATCTGGCAGCAGGTCTTTAAGTGTAAATACTCTTTTAATCACTATTCATCAGAACGGCTTCATCAGAAAAACAGAGAGAAACCATGAACTCACATTTTAAATACAAAAATCATTAGGCTAAAAACCAATCAAGCCTACCTAGCAATTTGCAATTAAAGTGAACCACACTTCTCATCAAATAAAATAGAACTTGTTAATACTAACATACAAAAATATATAAGTAAAAAATATAAAACACAAACATTATTTAATATTTATCTTTCTATTTAAAAAAAAAATACTTTATGTTGACTGTATCGTTCAAACCAGGATACATGTGAGAGGCAAGTCTAAGGTGCCACTCTGCCTCTTTTTGTTCAACTACACACTTAAAATCACTACCCGTGATGTCTTTATAAATTAATTTCAGCACAGAAAATGTAAACTTCTTCCAGTTTGTGCACACTACAGAGTGCTTATATAATGCATTATTAGTGCTTCTTGTCCTAATAGCGTATACATGTTCCAAAATATGTTTGCACAAACATCTAGTGGACATTCCCACATAAAATGCTGGACATCCGCCACACATAGCAACATAAACAATACCTTTGGTGTTACAATCTATTCTTGCTGGAACAGTAATGTTATAATCCAGATGCTGCAAAAAAAATGTGTGGACCCACTTGTATATACCTACATGCCTTACCCATGCACTTGAACATTCCAATTCTACCAATGTCCAAGTGACAAACACCACGGGCCTTAATTTCCAGCATATCTTTGATGTTCTGATTTTTCCTATATACAAAAGCTGGTATGTCACCCACTACTTTAACCATATCACCATTACCCAGGATGACCTTCCAATTTTATTGAATGATCTTACGAATCTGATAGTTTTCAACACTCATAACCAAGCAAAACCTAGGTTTGCTTGTAACACTAGTGTTAGCAACCATCCTCTTTGAAAAAACTTTTTTCTAAATTGGGGGAAAATCCATATCCCTTCTGGACACTATTTCACTAGCTGCACTGTCCAACATTTCATCAGGGTATCCACTTTCCAAACATAATTTCTTTATAAATTCTATTTCTTCCAAAAAGGAAGCATCTTCTACGGTCATCCGGGAAGCCCATATAAATTGACCACAGGGAATATTCCTTTTTATAAATGTAGGATAGCTACTTTTAAAATGTACATAACTGTTACAAAACATATTTTTTCTGTGAATAGTACTAACCACGTTGTTAGAAAACACATCCCTCTTAAGCACTACATCCAAAAAAGGAGCTACCAAACCTGAGCCCCCAAGTGTAAATTTAAAAAAAAATGGGTACTGGTACTAAGTGCCTCAATGAAACTTTCCACATTAAAACTCTCCTTCCTAACAATGAAGCAGAGGTTGTCTACAAATCTTTTATGAAAGACGACTTTATCATAAAACTCAACATGTGGAAGAATTTCCAAATCCCACCATCCAAGCACCAAGTTTGCATAAGTAGGCCCCACTGTTGCACCCATAGACACACCTGAAAGTTGTCTATAAAAATTATCATTAAACAAAAAATAACTGTTCTAACAATATATCTAATAAAGATGTATATGTAATCACACACTGATTACTCAAGTCTGTATATTTTACCAAAAAACACCTGATATAATCCACACCAATATCCTGCGGTATGCAAGTAAACAATGAGACTGCATAAACTGTTAACATAACATAGTGCTCCAATGAATCCTCCAGACCAGAAATTAATATTCTTAACTGGTCCAAGAAGTCCCAGGAGTCAGCTATGTATGAAGGTAACTGTTTCACATACAGTTTCAAAATATTGGGGACTCAGGTTTGGTAGCTCAGAACATCAAAGACATGCTGGAAATTAAGGCCCATGGTGTTTGTCACTTGGACATTGGTAGAATTGGAATGTTCAAGTGCACGGGTTGGAAGGCATGTAGGTATATAAAAATGGGTACACACATTTTTTTGCAGCATCTGGATTACATCATTACTATTCCAGCTAGAATGGATTGTAACACCGGAGGTATTGTTTATGTTGCTATGTGTGGTGGATGTACAGCGTTTTATGTGGGAATGTCCACTAGATATTGTGCAAACGTATTTTGGAACATGTATATGGTATTAGGACAAGAAACACTAATAATGCATTATACTATCACACTGTAATGTGCACAAATTGGAAGAAGTTTACATTTTCTGTGCTGGAATTAGTTTATAAAGACATCAGGTGTGATGATTTTAAGTGTGTAGTTGAACAAAAAGAGGCAAGGTGGCAACTTAGACTTGCCTCTCTCATGTATCCTGGCTTGAACGATACAGTCAACATAAAGTGTTTTTTTTTAAAAATAGAAAGATAAATATTAAATAATGTTTGTGTTTTATATTTTTTACTTATATATTTTTGTATGTTAGTATTAACAAGTTCTATTTTATTTGATGAGAGGTGTGGTTCACTTTAACTGCAAATTGCTAGGTAGGCTTGATTGGTTTTTAGCCTAATGATTTTTGTATTTAAAATATGAGTTCATGGTTGCTCTCTGTTTTTCTGATAAAGTTGTTCTGACGAATAGTGAATAAAAGAGTTTTTACACTAAAGGTGGAATGAGGAAGTACAGGAGAGTATACAGAGGAAGAGGCTGGCGAAGAAGAAGTGGGATTGTCAAAGAGATGAAGAAAGTAGACATGAGTATAAGGAGATGAGGCGCATGGCAAAGAGAGAGGTGGCAAAAGCTAAGGATAGGGCATATGGAGAGTTGTACGAGAGATTGGACACTAAAGAGGGAGAAAAGGACCTGTACCGATTAGCTAGACAGAGGGACAGAGCTGGGAAAGATGTGCAGCATGTAAGGGTGATAAAGGATAGTGAGGGAAAGGTACTCACAAGAGAGGAGAGTGTGTTGAGTAGATGGAAAGAGTATTTTGAGAGGCTGATGAATGAAGTGAATGAGAGAGAGAGAAGGTTGGATGATGTGGGGATAGTGAATCAGGAAGTGAAACAGATTAGCAAGGAGGAAGTAAGGGCAGCTATGAAGAGGATGAAGAATGGAAAGGCTGTTGGCCCAGATGACATACCAATGGAAGCATGGAGGTGCTTAGGAGAAATGGCAGTGGAATTTCTAACTAGATTGTTTAATGAAATTTTGGAAAGTCAGAGGATGCCTGAGGAGTGGAGAAAAAGTGTTTTGGTGCCTATCTTTAAGAATAAGGGTGATGTGCAGAGCTGCAGTAACTACAGAGGGATAAAACTGATTAGTCACAGCTTGAAGTTATGGGAAAGAGTAGTGGAAGCAAGGTTAAGAAGGGAGGTGATGATTAGTAATCAGCAGTATGGTTTCATGCCAGGAAAGAGCACTACAGATGCAATGTTTGCTCTGAGAGTGTTGATGGAGAAATACAGAGAAGGTCAGAAGGAGTTGCACTGTGTCTTTGTAGACTTGGAGAAAGCATATGACAGGGTGCCTAGAGAAGAGTTGTGGTATTGTATGAGGAAGTCGGGAGTGGCAGAGAAGTACGTAAGAGTGGTACAGGATATGTACGAGGGTAGTGTGACAGTGGTGAGGACTGCAGTGGGAGTGACAGATCCGTTTAAGGTGGAGGTGGGATTACATCAAGGATCAGCTCTGAGTCCTTTCTTATTTGCAGTGGTGATGGACAGGTTGACAGATGAGATCAGACAGGAGGCCCCGTGGACTATGATGTTTGCAGATGACATTGTGATCTGTAGTGAGAGTAGGAATCAGGTTGAGGAGACTCTGGAGAGGTGGAGATATGCTCTAGAGAGCAGAGGAATGAGGGTCAGCAGGGCTAAGACAGAATATATGTGTGTAAATGAGAGGGAGGGTAGAGGAATGGTGAGGATGCAGGGAGTAGAGTTGGTAAAGGTGGACGAGTTTAAGTACTTGGGATCAACAGTTCAGAGTAATGGTGAATGTGGAAGAGAGGTGAAGAAGGGAGTACAGGCAGGGTGGAATGGGTGGAGAAGAGTGTCAGGAGTGATTTGTGACAGACGGGTATCCGTAAGAGTGAAAGGGAAGGTCTACAAGAGTGTAGTGAGACCAGCTATGTTATATGGGTTGGAGACAGTGGCATTGACAAAAAGGCAGGAGTCAGAGCTGGATGTGGCAGAGTTAAAGATGTTAAGATTTGCAATCGGTGTGACTAGGATGGATAGGATTAGGAATCGGTATATTAGAGGGTCAGCTCATGTTGGACAGTTTGGAGACAAAGCAAGAGAGACGAGATTGCGTTGGTTTGGACATGTGCTGAGGAGGGATGATGGGTATATTGGGAAAAAGATGCTAAGGATGGAGCTGCCAGGTAAGAGGAATAGAGGAAGGCCTAAGATAAGGTTTATGGACGTGGTGAGAGAGGACATGCAGGCGGTTGGTGTGACAGAGCAAGATGCAGAGGATAGGAAGAAATGGAAAGAGATGATCCGCTGTGGCGACCCCTAACGGGAAAAGCCGAAAGAGAATGATGATGAATGATGATTACACTAAAAGACCTGGTCTTCTGCTGGTTCCATTGGTGTTTTACTTATTTATAGTACACACACAATTTTGTTTATTTATCTTACTTAATTGAGTCATTGGTTATTGGAATTTATTGACTGCATATGATTTTTTCCAATTTTATAGTGTGTCACATTTAATACCTTTTTAAGTGTGTGTATAGTCTATCTATTTATTTGGTCATAGATATTTATTCATATAATTTGAAATATTTTATACATATGCAATTGGTTTTATATGCTAGGAGTTATGTATTTTTCTTATTTATTTTAGTTTGTAGTCTTTTTGAACAAACCTAGATAAAAATTGTAAATTATAATATACAAATATTATACATTATTAGTATTGCATATTCCTTCATATAATTTGTATGCATTGTTTAGTCTAGCAATGGAGTAATCAAAGGTTCTTATTTTGTTAGTTAATAGCTTGTTTTTAGTTAATTGTGTTTATTTTGTGATTGGTCGGGTAATTTGTTCACTGGTATTTATGTGTGTGTGTTCTTTGCAATAATCCTGTTACTTTGATGAAGTCTTAGTATAAAGATGAAAGTGCTCAGGATTGTATTTCAACATTAAAGCTCTTGGTGGTGGTCGGATAAATTGGCTGTTTTTTATTTTTGTGAACCTGAAGGTTAGTAATGATGGGAGTGCCAGAAAGAAGTGTGGGGAGAAGATAAGTAGTAACAAATGCAGTTTTAATTTTGCATCGGTGAGAAATGTTTTGACTCTGTAAAGCATCTCAATTTTTTCATGAGGTTTTCTTATGCAATTTTGTATATGCAGGTTGAATTTAAAATTATCATCCAGTATCATCTCTAATAATTTGGTATGTGAAGTGACTTCAGTGGTTGTATTATCGAGATAGAGGACTTAAAATTCTGTTTTTCATGAGAGAGGGACATGGGGAAAAAGTAGTAGTTTTTCTTTTAGAGTTGAGCTTGATTTGTGAGTTACAAAGACATGTTTCAGTGGATTGAGACAGGATAGACAATGTTACCATCTGATATTTTAAGGTATTACTTGGAAGGTCATCAGCTGACATAGAGCATGGTTTGAATTTAGTTTTAAATAGGATGTGGGTCCGAGTTTGAAGGTGAACGTGGATGTAGTGATACGTGGCTAATGATCTGGGTTAGGATTAGATGTTGAGGAATCCTTGGTTAGAGATGCTATACTATGTATGAAATAAGAGTATAACTGTATTGCATTTTGAGTGGTGAGTTATTGGGAGAGAGGTTAGTTAGGGTTGATTTTTTGGCTGGGTTGCAAGATTTCTTTTATGGCTCTCCGGAATATTTTAGGATTATAGTATAATTTTTTGTCTTCATTCATTTGCTTTTTAGTATGATTGCAAAACATTTTGAAATTTTCAAGATACCATGGTGTTTATTTTTGCTGTTCTTTACCTGCTTTTTCTCTATCCTGCATTAGCATTCTACTCTTTTTGGATAGCCAAATTGCATTATGTGTTTTTAGTCTCTTTCTTCTAAGAGGTGCAAGGCTATTTACAATATTCAAGAAAGTTGTATTAAATTAATTTACAGCATCATCTAAGGGGAGGATTTCTTAGGAAGTTATAGTTAATAGAGGATAAAGTAGTGATGAACATTTCTGGGTTAAACTTGGAAAGGCTGTGTGTTGTTTTATAAATATGCTGTTTAAGTAGATGTGTGAGAAGTCTGGTTGTTTAGATTGGGAGATGATCAATGAGACAATCAGACATTGCACCTGCAATGGTGTATTTCCTAGGATCTTATACTAGGATCCAGTCTGAGGGATTTAAATGCCTTGCTATATTATGCAGGGTTATTAATTAGTTGTGTGAAGCCAAATAAGTTCATGCTAAATGTAGGGGGGAGTTTATGTACAACCAAATTAACATTCACATCCCCTATTATGATTTTTTCTTGTGGAATTGTTATGGGTATTCAATGAAATATAATGTCCACTCTAGATTTATTGTCACCAGGAGGGATGATGGCAGCACCTGTGAAGGCACAAAGCCATGCTCCAAGCTGGTCAGACAAGGAAACCCTGATAATGGCCCATCCTCTTGGGGATACATATGTGGATAAGATCCAGGCATGCATAAGAGGGTCTATATCATAACATCAAAGTTGCAAAACCTCGAATGTTATGATATCAAACCCAAAACCTCAAAGACTGAGAACAGCGAAGCCGCAGAACATCAAATTCTTTCCCAGGCAAAGAATTTGGTGGGCCGTTTCCATGGCTTCATTGTTTCCTCCACTGTGGTGTGATCTTGGAGTTGATATATTTAAGTAGGAGGGTTTGGGGGGTACAGGCCCCCACATTTAGGGGTGTGGGGGTAAAGCCCCTCACATTAGACATAGTAGTGCTTGTGTTTTTGTGTTTTGTCCTGGAACAGTGATTTTTTTCCTGGGGAAAAACATCTCTGTTCTCAACTTTCAGAGTTTTCAGTTTTCGTGGTTATAAGTTCGATGTTATAGTGTTCAATGTTAATGCGTTTTGATCATGTGATATAAGCCCTGCATAAGAGACGTACGTGAAAAAAAAAACGGATCATCTTATAACCCTATCCCTACACTCAGTCTCCTACAGGTTACTGAGAGGTGATCTATGCCTTTCATACAAGGCATTATCAGATCCAAACATGATGGACCTTCCACAAAATAAACAGCATCCGAATCACTAGATCCAAGGATTTAAATTTTGCTTGCAACATAAATAGGACATATTAGCTTGATACATATGTGTCTCAGATGATCCCCATATTCTGGAACAGAGTCCTCATCCATGTGAAGCAGAGACCATCACTAACTCTATTTAAGTGTAACCTTTACCAATGGATAGGAAATTGGCAATTCACCCTAGGTCTGACTCCCACATATATGATAAACAGAGCAGACAGTAACTCTACCCAAATTAACATACCTCTTAACCTTTAGGAACTTCTTAAATAACACACCCTTTCCTAATAAATTCCCATGATACACAATTAGATTGGGTTGTATAGCTAGGCTTATAAAGGTCCTGGTAGTCATTGGCATAGTAATACCCATGAGTCTATGAACCTTTTGACATCTGGCTGGAGTTCAGAGAGCACTGCTATCCCTGAGAGGGATCACATGCTTTCTCCAGCAGTCTCGCCACAGGTATTATGACCTAAAGAATTGAGAGAAGGCCAGAGTTCTATAGTAAATATTATTTTTTCGGGGAGGGGTCATATTAAACATAGGCTTAAAAATAAACCATAAGAAGATTATATAATTGAAGGTTAATGTATAAGTGCAAAAGTGCATCTCTATACAGATATATGAAATTTTTATGTGATAACATAATCGTCAGTGTAAATACTAATGCAACATATGTATGAGGAAAATAATAATCTACGTATATATGTCTGTAAATCACAGATATACATCTGCATGAGTACACTTACAGCTATTTGTTCATACATTTATAAAGAAAACCAAAACATGTATTTCCACATAATAAATTCATGTACTTTGTAATACTTTCGGTGGCATTTAAATTACATGCAGACAGTTTTTATATTGGAAGAATTTTGTTTTTGTAGAAAAGAAAACTATTTATTATTATTATAATAATTGTAAAAGACAGTCATTTGTTTTACAATATTACCTGTAAGTGCAAGAAGCTTGAACTCTCAGTCAGGCACTGCACCTAGTCAGAGTGGAAGTTGGTGGACAGGGAGGACTTTGCAATGTGAAGTGAAAGTGAGAAATGACCAAGTGAATTACTTCTATATACATTTTTAAATCATCCCCTTTATGCTTAGGATTCTTATGTATAAAACTATCAAAGTACACAATTTAGTATACCTAAAGTACTAAAAACTTCCTTAAATTGGTACATTTTTCTGTTTGCGTGCACCTACTGGCTGGACACAATTCACAGACTGTTAATATGGAAAGCATAATATTTTAAAACACCATGTCGTAAAAAGTGTTATCAATTTGTTTGTAACTTGCAGTAAAGGGAAGACTGGCACGGTATGAGAATTCAGATGCATGCTAAGCAAGTACTACAGTAGATGGAATGTCTTGCAAATAAGTAATAGTCATATAAATAATATTTAAGAAAAAAGTTGAAATACAGGTAAACAAGATATGTCTTATGTTTTCTATTTATAGCTGAGAAGCAGATTGCGTACAGGAGGCAACAGTAGGAATGAACAACTGTAATGCTGGCTGAAACCACAAGCAAGCATGAATAAATTATTAAATAGTACTGTCTATGTTTAATTGATTTCATGAATATATATATATATATATATATATATATATATATATATATATATATATATATATCAAACTAATTTATAAAGTCTGGTAACTGAAGCACTAGAGAACTCAGAACATTACTGCAACCAAGAGTGAAAGGTATGTCAGTATATAAGTGCAGTATTCTATCTTTAACTGATTTTAAAAGATGCAAGTTTTTATAAATGGTGTTTTTTGTGCCATTTTGCAGACAAATGCATATCAGGAACAAATATGATCATTATGTTTGTGTAGTAGAATATAATATGTA
Source organism: Protopterus annectens (assembly GCF_019279795.1). Lineage (NCBI taxonomy): Eukaryota > Metazoa > Chordata > Ceratodontiformes > Protopteridae > Protopterus > Protopterus annectens. The sequence goes on from NC_056733.1 coordinate 376,138,420, forward strand.
GATATCTCAAGAACTTGATAGCAATACTCTCTCCTCCCTAGTATACATAAGCACTTCCAATAAAATTTCATCTAAAGACTGCATAAGCAGTTCCCGTACATTCTGTTTTACTTCAATAAAGATGTACAAAAATAAAAATTGCATGCTGTGTAACATGATTTGTGAATCTATTGCGTGTGCAACATTTCTCTTGTCTTCCATCCCTTTTTTCTCTATTTTTCTTATTTTAATTATACATTCCTTTTTCTTTCTCCTTTATTATTTACTTTCTCTCCATTTATATTAAATTTTTTAGAGATTCAAAATCCTGTGGAGTGGACCCGACACATTCCACCCAGGTTAAGGAATGCTCACCCTCTGCCCATACAAGAACATCCTCATAGGGTGTGGATGGTAGCACCAATTGTGCAGGCTCCCCAGCACATGGTAACCTGCAAGCTTCATTGAATGGGGGGCTTTGCAGCTTGGTTGAGAATGTGCTGTAGTTGGTCATGGACAGAAGGATTCAGCCTGCCAAAGACACCTCAGTGTGTTTAAGACATGCTGTCCCATTTAGCTCCAACCACCACACCAACAGGGGCCTCTGCCCTCCTCAGTTTTAAGGTCCTCCACTACTTCACCATCTGACAGTGAAAACATTTGAGGATCTGTAGACTGGGACTCCTGTTTATACTTCCTCATCCTTTCTTCTACACCCTATTACCTACTTTGCACCCATACTACCCTCTTATATCATAACAAATTTTGAAAAAGTAGGGTGATCTATTCCACCCACTAAAAATATTGAGCACCTTCTCTCCCACCTTTTCCAGCACAACCTTCTTACTGTTCTCCTTCTGTCATTGCCTCTTTCTTGTGTCTCCAATTTTTCATTTTTTCCTATCTTTCATTTTTTTAAATATTAATAATGAAATCTGTGTAGTCTGTCACTTGCCTTAGGTCTTTCAAGTGTGACTGCACTCAGCCATGTCTATCCATAATAGCCAAATACATAAGAAGTAAGACAAAGCCTATGGATTTCAAGCAGGGCTTCATATGTACTTAACATCTAACTTGGGGGGTGTTGAACTTCTGAGTGTGCTATCTTTTGGATGTGATGTTAAACTGTGTTAATGGTAATTGTTGTGAGATTTTTGGCATTCACCTGAGCTATCAAAAAGAGTAGGGGGAAGTTCTCAAATGCCCTAGTAAAATTTCTCCTGGTAGTATAGATGCCACCAAGGGTCTCACAGGAAAATGCACTACTAGCCTAGTGGTACTAGCCTAGTCAAAGGATATTTAGATTAAAAGTTTTAAATTAAATCCATATCTCTGCCTTAACTTCAAAAACAAAGAATAAAAAGTATGCACACTGTTTTGAGTAGGGTATATGGCAATTGAGAAGGCAGAGTGAAGCAATGGGCCACCAGAATGGCTGGGGGTGTCTCATCCATTCTTATTGCATGCACCATGGAGCTTATCTAAAATTGCACACCCATATGTGTACTGCAGCATGGAATATATTTTTACACTCACACATAGTTGCTTTTATTGATATTAGAACCCCTACCTATCTATTAGTATACATTAAAGCACTACCTACTTATTCCTCTGCCTAGGGCCCTATTTGACTATGATCTGGCTCTGGCTGTGGTGGCACCACCATAGGCAGCACAGACACCTAACACTTCAGTGTTGCAACCTGGTAGCATTGCCTCCCCAAATCCTGCACTACCTGTTCCGGCCAGCTCTGTCCTGAGGGGTTGATGCACTGGTACCCAATGGGAGTAGTACCACTGGACGTGGACATTATGTCACCCATCAGGAGCTGACACTACTAGTGGAAGGGATAATGGAGAGGGGCTTTGGTAGAAGAGGAAAAATCCTGCATCGAATAGCCCAGTTGATGCCCTGTCTGACATTGTTCAATGTGTCTGCAACAGAAGACTGTGATGATAGTTCAGAGGGTAAGACCTAGTTTTTCACTGTACTCATGCTGGACAAGGATGCACCTCTGAATTTCCATGCTGATTGCCAGTCATGGTGTCCCCCAACCTTTTGTGTCCATCACCATCCCTGTCTGTTTTGTATGTCTTGCATGTCTGCACTTGCTATGTATCCAGCCCTACTTACCTACCGCTCATATTTCTAAGTATCTCCCCCAACATTTTTTCTCTCAAAAATAAAAATGGCATCTTTTCAACAAAATTATGCCTCATGTATACCTCTCTACATCACTTACATCTGTTTATGACAGACTTGATTTAATCTAGTTGGCCATATAACGTTATTAAGTTGTTGCTGATCTGGTGACTCTTCAAATTCCTCAAATTATTTGTATAAGTATGTTACTGGCTTGTGAAGAAGTGGATAGCTATGGTGCTCACCCACCCCCATTTTGAACATTTCTTTATTCTTTCCTCAGTCTTACCCTTTGCTTTCCCCTCCATTTCACCACAGCCCTATCCAACCCTTTTCACACCTTTAATCTGGTCAAAACTAGATTCACATACCACACACATGGCTAGAAATGGCCCATACAACACACCCTCATTTTTTTGCCCTTATCATTTGCCCAGTGCTTGCCATCATCCCCCAGTGCTAAGTGACGCTTCACATCCTATAGCAAAAGCTGAAGATTTTACCATTGCATTAGTATAGTGCTTAGCCACATTGAGTGACAGAAAAGCAAAAGGGTTAGCACTATGAGGAGGCAGTTATTTTTATATGCTTAACAGGCTGCAGGGTTTAATGTGCTCCATATATGATGTTTTGATTCTCATTACATTTATGTAGTTTGCTGTATATATATATATATATATATATATATATATATATATATATATATATATATATACATATATTCTTGCTTCATACTGTTGTCATAGCTGCTTCAAATGTGTGAGCTTTAATAGTTGAAATATGACATGCTTTGTGATATACTCAGATATTTCTTAGTCAACAGAATGTTGATGCAGATTGGCAAGTGTTTGAATCCAGCAGTATGGCAAAATTTAGTTAAGGTTTTCTTTCTAATAATCATTTTCCTTATGAAGTACTGCATAGATATGCAGTGCAGCACAAGTACCCTGCATATCCCTTCATTTAGTACATCAGTATCCTACCCCTACTCATACCGTTCTAGACAGAGCCAAAGTTAATGTGGGACAGATAATAATCATTGCTCCTATACACTTAGGAAGTTGCTGAAATGGAAGATACAGCCTTAGCATGTATTTTCTGAAGTATATGAAGTCTAACACACATATGTATGATATGTACTATACATATATGTATGATATGTACTGGCCTCATTTCGCCATGATTTGCTATGAAAACGCAAATTGTGTAGGTAACATAACAACATGACTTAAATTTCTGGACAGTGTGCAAATATGAGGACAGTAGAGAGGTATAGCCCTGTATTATCCATATCATGAATATTTTACAGTAATGATTACTTACACCTTCATCTTGCTATCGTACTACACCTGTACCAATGCATTGCAGCATAATCTGCAGGTAACATGCTGTTCAAAGTGACAATTCTGTTTCTTTGGCAGGTCTTTGTGGATTGCACTGCAAACTGATTTGGGATGCATCTCAATTCCTACCCTTCCCAACATGCATGGTGCTGCCACAACTGTTATTACTCTTTCCACTGTCATTACTTGTCTGTGAATTATGTGCAGTGGTGTTCCTTATTTTTCTCAATTGATCCACAATTACATGCATGTACTTTCCTATTACCCCTGAATTGGTACGTTAGTACATGTAAGGCAAGAGAATTTGTAAACTTGTGTTACCTGCATATCTGTCAATACATCATAAATGATTATTTTTGTACATTTACTGCCTATGTTTTCTTACCCAATTTGCATAACAATGCTACTGAAGTCCCTACATTCCACTAACTGCACAAATGCAATGTTCTACTACATCAACTGTCCTTGTCCACTGGTATAATATCTTTCAAGAGTACACAGTTTTCTGGGAAGTCACTGAGTTTGACTCCAATTTTAGCTTTGTCCATCTGAATCCCTTGTATAGATGATAACCTTTGGAGTAAATGTTCAACTGTGTATAACTAAATAATGACACTGATTAGAGGTGTACACTTTTTTTTATTTCAGAAAATGTTTATTAATTTACACTTTCTTATCCAGTCAACATCTCTAGTTAATAGTATTTACATTTTTAAAAGTATTCTTGTTTTCCCTGATTATTTCTGAATTTGTCCCTCATTCTGACTAGTATTTTTAGACTTCTCCTATCTTTTATGTATTTCAAGTTGCCCCAAATATTGTTGGGCCTTTCATGTGTACTGGCTTGTTTAGAATCCTGTGTTTACTTTGTCAGCAGTGGCACGGACCCTGCTATACTTCAACGTGGCCATGAGCATGTGTTCTGGCCATGAGCAGGAGTCGCTTGATGTATGGAGTAGATTGCATATTCAATTAGCATTGCTGCTCATTGTGCACTGTTTGTCGATTATGATAGCTAAAGCTCTGCATGTACACACTGTTAATGAATTGCCACAAAAGTGTCCTTATTCCAAAAAGAAATTTATATCTTATGAAAAGTACTCTAAATTACATGCATTGCACATGTGGAATAACTCTAGAAAGCTTTGCTTTTAGGGGCAAATTATGACTGAGAAAATACTCTAGTTGCTTTGTAGTAATTAGTGAATAGTAATTGTGGGGGTTTTAGACTGTGAAAACCTTGCCAGGAATATTAATCTTTTGCAGAGATATTCCATTGAAATAATAACTGTAAAGTCTAGCCAGAATATCAAGGAAGTTGTGTATTCATCAGAATGCAACATAGGATATCTTCTTACACTAACCTGAGCAGCTGTGCTGCAATCTCATCGGGCATATGAAACCTCAATTTAGCACCTCATGTAAAGGATAATATCACAAGTGTAGCCATTACAAAAATAATTTTCATAATCGTTTAACTGTCTGCCAAAACTATAACATGCATCAGGTTGCCTTAGTATAGTTATATAGTTATCTGTTTTGCAATTATAAATTCTTTAAATGTACATGCTTGTTCTGGCATTTGCCAGAGGATTGAAATACTTGTCTATACTTCTACAATGAGATATTTACAAATCTTTATGCTTGCTTTTGAGAGCTACTGTAAATCTATATCTCCAAGACACCTAACTAGTTAACCAATGAAAATGAAATAAAATGAAATAAATGAAATTGTACTCCTCTCCTGCTTTACTGCATTGTTAGTACTGGAATATGAATCCTAGCTCCTGCTGCAAGGATAAGCTCCCGCCAACCTTTTAACTTGTCATCTAGACCTAGTGTGCCGATTACTGAACCTAAGAGAGTAAGCACTTGTCTATAAGCATATTGCATACTTCAGTATAGTACCAGAAGTATTTCTTCACCATTGCTGTATTTCTGTCCATCTGTCTATCTATCTATCTATCTATCTATCTATCTATCTATCTATCTATCTATCCATCTGTCTATCTATCCATATATCTAACTATTTAATTACAGTGTCATGGGTCCAACAAGTAGCACACTTGCCTTTGGTGTGGAAGATTGGGGGTTTTATATCCACTCCAGATAGATGAATTGCTGACACCACAGTGTCAATCCTGAGTGTGCTGGCCTTCAGATCAGACATGAAATAGAGGCTCCATTTGCTTGAGTTGGTGGTAGATCAGGTAGATGTAAAAGATCCTAAGATCTGTTGATAGGAGTAGGGGAAGTTCCCTAATGCCCTGGTCTACGTACCCTGAGTAGTATAAGTAACAGCTTGGGTCTCCCCTGAAAAGAAGCTATTAGCCTATTGGGACTCACCTGGAAAGGACAGATAAATAAAATAAAGATCCATGCATGTGTGTGTGTGTGTGTGTGTGTGTGTGTGTGTGTGTGTGTGTGTGTGTGTGTGTGTGTGTGTGTGTGTGTGTGTGTGTGCGTGTGTGTGCGTGTGTGTGTGTGTGTGTGTGTGTGTGTGTGTGTGTGTGTGTGTGTGTGTGTGTTTGTGCCTGTCTATTGATGGAAACTCAGGAAAACAGAAGCACCCATCACCCTGTAAAAAAAAAAGTATTAATCATTTAAGAAGCGTAAAGCATTTATAAAAGTGCCTAACCACTAGAAAACTTAATAATCAAAAACTGCAGTAATACTGCATGTGCTGTATTTGACTCTAGCATAAGTTTAAATTGCTTTATAAACTTTATACTATCAGTTTATATGCAAGTGTGCAGTATAGCATTCCTGAGATGAGGAAGAGTGGTGAAAAACTACGAAATCTTGAATCGAAACTTAATGTAAAAGCTGCGTGCTTATTACTCTATTCAGAAAATGCTGAAGTTGGTCATGGGAGAATTCACTTATGTGGTGCTGTACCTGTATCATACTGACTTGGGTCTGTGCCATGTAAATGTCAGAGAAGTACATTTTGACTGCAGCAGGATCTGTAGTATTACTGGCGAAGTCTCCACTGGAAGTGCGTGGGGGTGTTGACAGGTTTCCATAAATAACAATGTATAATCTTTAGAAGGCACAGCACCATTTTGCTGCAGGAGTAATAAAATATGAATACTGAATATTATGATTTTAATGTAGTTTTCTTCCTTTTCTTCAGATCAGTCACATCTGGGCTACAACAGCTTTCATTTTCACAAGATGCACAATAGAAGCTAACCCTTCCCCCATTTCATGTTTTGCACAACAGAGAAAAGAGGCAGTCTATTGTTCCATTTTGCCAGCCCCGAGCTTACCTCTGCAGCACTGATTAACCCTTTGTCACCCCACTGGCTTTGTCAGGACAGCACTTCAGCATGACTGACAAAGGCAGCTGAGGGCCTTTTCCATATAATGCAGCAGACTGTGACAAACCTGGACAGCTCCTGAATTACTCCATGCCTATTTTCTTCTTTGTGTGCATGTGTGCATGCATGTGTTTGTTTTATTTCAGTAATTATTCAGAACAAAGGCTGTCACTGGACACAGATGCTGGGAAAATATAATGCATAACTTCCACATTCAGCAGTGTTCATTTTCCGGTTACTGATATGGCTTTCTAAAATGCGTATTTTCTCATTTCTCTAATTTATGTCTTTCATGTGACTTTTTTCTTTCACACCCTTGAGTTCTTTCTTATTTTTATCATTCAAGGTTCACATAGTCTAGTTAAAAACGGTAAAACCCTCACAACTTTGAACTCTAGCATGGCTATCATGCACTGATCTCCTTGCAGTAATTTAAACAAGTTTATTTGCTGACAAAAGGACATCATACAGTATAGTGATCAATGTGCCACTATGGCAGTCATGTAAGAGTAGCTATATGAAAAATAATACCATGCTCATAACACCTGAAGAAAATGATAATTTTGCCTCTGTTATAATAGTCTTCTAGGATATTTCCTCTTTCGGAAACATATCTCAGGGCGTAATAAAACTAATTTTAGATCAGGCAAAAAAAATAAAATAGTTATGCTATCTTACTCACAGATTAAGCTACAGACTTTGATTTACTAATGAGAGACTGGAGACAACTGCACATTCTTACAAAATGTAAATGTTTGAGTCAAACCAATTTAAAAGCAGCATTTTGAAAATGGTAGTTTCTCAGTTGGAAGATGCCAAAGAGGAGAAATTGTTTATTTAGTATTTATTGATTAACAGACCGACAAATGGATGGATGGATGGATGGATGGATGGATGGATGGATGGATGGATGGATGGATGGATTGCGCAGAAAAGAGGCATTCACCTTTTCCCTGTGCAGTGGCACCACTGGTGGTATTTATAAGAAGTTTCAAGAGGGGAGCGGGGTTCAACATACCACAGTGATATGCAAGGTGGCTTGTCTCTCATATAAAAGACTAAATTCAGAGAAATGACCATTCCTAATAGTCTAATCATACCTCGCTTTTTTGAGAGACCTGACATTAGAAAATATAAGAGTGTTGGTTATGTGTGTGTGTCTATGTGTGTACCTGTGCATGTGTGTGCTTGAACGTGTGTGTACATGAACAGTGAAATATGATTTAGGAAGTTAAAATATGCTCACTATAACAATTCTGATGAAAAATTCAAAACATTAATATTAAACTAGGTGCATTATGATGCATACATTCTCCATCATGTGAAAAACACACAACAGACACATGCACACACACACACACACACACACACACACACACACACACACACACACACACACACACACACACACACACACACACACACACACACACACACACACACACACACACACACACACACACATATACTAGGTGTTAGATGTCATAAAAACTAAGTTAAAAAACTTAAGAGGGTCATAAAATCTACTGACAGTGTAGTCTGTAGAATTGTAGTTTAATCCTGTTGTTTTTATTCTTGTCTTTTTGTCTTTTAATTACAGTATAAACATAGAAATATTTACTGTGATTGAGCTGCAGTTTCATTTTTGCTTGGGCAGAACATTAGGTAAGCTAGCTAGGCTTAAGCATGTATTTACCATGAGCACCAATAATTATTAGTCACAGTTAGGGTCCTACAGTAGGCAAGTAGAGAGTAAGGGAATCAAACCCATGGCTACAGAATGAAATTTGTTACCAGTTCATAAACTTAAACCTACATCTGCATGTACTACAAGCTTCTGATGTTTGCAATTTACATAATGCTAGTGTTGTATGGTCAATCACAGCTGACAAAGTGTAGCAAAACTCATCTGCAATTATAATAACATCTTTAAGATCATCAATTATGACACAGGTTGCCTATATGAAAAAAAGAAAAGGTTTTAATAATAAAACATCAAAGACCATATGCGTATCTGGTGTCTTCCTAGAAACAAAATAACAAATCCTTGTAGAAGTATTAATGGTTGTAGATCCTGTAGCATAGAATGCTTATATTCTTAAAGCTATTTTTCAGAGAAATTTTCTAATATTCCACATATGTCATCTGGTATCAAAATTCCAATATTTTATTCATAATATGATTTTCAGAAATTAAATGCAATTTGAGAAATGATTATTAGCAAGGTATGGATTTTTTGTAGTTTCCTTGGTCCCTGCAGCATTTTCCCTTCGTTTATACAGATGTGCGTTCAAAGTACAAATCCTGCTGACATACCTCCAATATTCTATATAGCCCTTCTTCTATATGTGAAGAGCAAGCAAGACCGGTTTAGATTTTGCTGCATTTTCTACCCAACTCTAAAAAAAATATTATAAATAGGAATTGTTGAACTTCCCTCATCCATAGAACAGAGAGCAATAAAAAAGTGAAGATTAGCTGGCTTTGAGTGTTCCGTTCCTTAGGACTAGCCATGATTCATGTTTGTCTTCTTTTAGTCCTACTACTATTTTGTTTGTTTTTTTGTGTCTTTCGGCTTTTTCCGGTTATGGGTCGCCACAGCGGAACTCCGTTCCACTAATGATTGGTAGTTGAGTTTTTACGTGCCGAGTTACCAGCCTTGACGCACAACCTTCAACGACGGTATGCCCATTCACGCATGTTTCCACGCAGAAGACGCTCTAGCTGAGAATCGAATCGGACAGCGTCTTACTGTGAGGCAACAATGCTACCGCAGCATCAGTCCTACTTCTATTTAATCCTACAAATGAAAACCTACAGTATGCTTATCTGGTGTAATAAAAACACATCCATATTCCTTTTTTTATAGGCTGATTATTGATTTATTATTGTAACTACATGCATGAAACTTTTTCTTTGCTTTCATAACTTACACTTCATATTGTTCAGTATTGCAAGTTTTGTTCACATCCTATTGAACTTAATTTATTTTGTACCAGTCTCTTTCAATAAACATACCACACCAAATGACATTTGATGACCTTTATTAAACTTCCATAAACAACTTTATTGAACAGTATTTTCATTTATTGATCACAGCATGAGCATCCATATTACTGCTATTATTTACAGAAGGAAAATATTTAATCCTTACTTTTACTCAGTCCTTTTTTTTGTAAACAAGCAGATGGTGGTACGCATATGTTGTATTTGGGTCAACCCCCCCCCCCAGACCCCCACACGCAGCAATTCCAGTGTCCCATTATTTGGCTATTTCTCCTCAGTTGCCATAAACACTGTTCAAAACTCTCAGTGTGCATACTGCTTTCTGCTTTACTTCTACAATGATTACAGATATTTGGATTTGATTTAAAACTTTTATTTCAAATTTTCCAGCACAAAAACTGATAGATGTTTGCTAAACAAAACAATACAGTCTCACAACGAAAACAGACTTAGCATTAAAACTTCTGTGACTTTGAAACTCACATTCATTGAAACAGCATTAAAACCCACATTCAAAGAAAATGCATCTGGCCAGTGGCAGATTTAGTTTACTTTTGGCCTGTTTTCAAATCATAGACTCCTTGCACACATTTTTAGGACCATGCAAAATGTCTTTGATTCACCTTCCTGATTGTATTAAATTATAATATTCCATGTCTTTTGCTTACAATAGCACTTTATATCATGGCTATATACATACTCACATACAGATGCATTATTACATCATTTTAACACATTCACTGTGGCTTTTTCTAAGCTAGTCACTGACATTTCTGTTGGTTTATTTCAGATGAATTTTTAAACTGCAAACTACTAACTGAATTAAAGAATTACTGCCAACATAAATTAAATAGGTAGACTGATCTATCCATTAGCATGTATCAGCTATAACAAGGATCAGCAAAAGCAAAGAACAGCAGTCAGAATATGCATGGCTTGCATAAATGAATACACATAACATGGTATTAAATTAAACAAATGCAGCAAAAAAATTGAAGTACAAAACTCAGTTCCTCCCTCAAAAATTAGTACTACTACACCATGATTTTAGTCAAATATGTGTTATACTCTACAAAGGACTGAGACATTCAAGATACACAAATTGCTAACATCTAATTAGCATATCAAGTGTTTCAGTGCTGTTCAAAGAAATATTCAGTTCCACCATACCAGAAGATATTTTCTGCAATAGATTCATGCAGAATTGTGAACGTTTGTAGCCACAAAGCAGATAATGCTGTATACTACCAAAAAGACTGTTGCAATAGTGAGTGTACTTACAGAATCACTGAATATACTGTAAAAAGCACTTTCCATAACTTGATAATCACTTTATTCAGTACAATGCTTTTATCTTTAAGTATTTCCTTGTACAATTTATTCAAATAAAATTAAATGTGTGGCAAAACATCTGCTCTGTATAAATTAAAGAGCAATGCAAATGCTGAAAATACATGACAAAAACAACCAGGTAGGTATAATTGCCAATGATTCAAAGGGTGAAACTCATCACCACCAAGTTCTGAAGTACATATTATGGAAAAATCTTACCAAAAAACTGTTAATCATCCAAACTGTATTTACCCGTAAGCTTACCTAAAGTAATCTCTATTCAGATCAAGCTAAAACGTGCTTCCTAGTACACTTCTGCCAACAAAAATCATCTGCCACCAGTCTTCATAATAATTAATTCTAAAATATCATCTAAGTATTATGATAGGGCACTAAGCCATGTATCACTTAAAATGAAACAGTTTACCCAATGTCATTAAAAACATAATGTGTGCATAAGCAACAATTATATTTCTTACTTTTACAGCAATAACTTCTCAGTTTTAAATAAATGAAAGTCAGATGACTTCACATGCACAACTAGTTTTCAGTGCCATACAAACTGTTCAACATGACTTAACTGTATTCTACCATGCTGTAAATCTCTCAACACACCTTGCTTACCCTCTCTCCCTACTATTTATTTCCTCTCAATTTCTTAATATCACCTTCCACTATTCCTTGTTTCTCTTCACTCATTCCTCAATACATCACAACCTTAGTAGCTGCTCTACAGCAATATATCTGTACCCCTTGTTAGACTATATTACCCAACACTCAATCATTTCTCTTTCACTTAGCATCATATTCCTGAAATTCCTCAAATGCCACCCTCATTCAAGACTCTTGCATTTTACTTGCAAGGAAACAGGCTACCTAAAATTCCAAATCTACTACCATGAAGACACTATATCTGTTTTTCTATATAGAAAACCAAGACAAAAGTACCATTTAAAAACACTTTTGTACATGTAACACATCTGCTTTTCATGCTAAGTGCTTAATGTTTCTCTCCCTGTTAGGTGATATTGTCTTTTTTTCTAACTCAAGACTATAAAAGCTCCATACTTCATTGTACTACTTCACTCTTTTATAACACAGATAAAACAATATTTAAGTGCACCGTGGGATAGTCCAATTAAAGTTAAGCTGTAAGTAAACATCCAATGCATGCCTACAGCAAAAACCATTGCTATGTCACATACTACTAGTAGGCACTTTTGAACATAAGTATTACTAACCATACATTTATCTAAGGGTCATCACGAAACAAACCATATAAAATGTCTTGTACTTTGCCACAACATGAAACACATCTCAGAACTAAAATATAAACCAATGTTAATTCAGCACTCTGAATTAGAAAGTGTCCAACTTGCTAATAACATATTTTTACGAACAGAATAATGTAAACACCCACTGACTCTGCTAAAATGTATCCAGACACTTTATAAAAAGAAATCTGAAAAACAGCATGATGATATTCTCTACAATCCACAAAACTGCTGCCACAACCATCAATATTACCAGAGAATATAAGCATAACATTTTACATGCTAGTTAAAAAATCTGTGACAATTAAAGCAATTTTAAAGAAGTTTGGCTGTAGGCAAGTATAACATGCCAAACAGTGCCTTCAAACGAATCCAGGATGTAGCAATCCAGAGCATGTGAATTGTCTTGGATGCCAGTGGATACAGTCATAGAACCCCTTCACATAAAACATAATAATTCCAAAATATTTTACACTTTTATGAGGCCAGATCACACTCATCAGAGCACACTGACAAAAACTATGCTAAAACTGTGTGTTTCAGAAAATGCACTCCGATATGACTCTCCAACACAGCTTTAATGATTTCAATACCCAAGTGTGAACAGTTCCAGCCAACACTCTTGATGTCACAAAAACTAATAAAGGAGAAAATAAGCCTCAATCTACAACGTCAAGTACCTTCTCTGTTAACAATGGTCTTTCTGATCAAGTAATGCATATACTTATATACACACACACACACACACACACACACACACACACACACACACACCTGCCTACCTATTTGTTGCACACACACACACACACACACACACACACACACACACACACACACACACACACACACACACACACACACACACACACACACACACACACACACACACACACACACACACACACACACACACACACACATACTCCTCTTAAAAAACTTAAACATACACGCACACCTATCACTCACTTCTCCAATCACAGTCCGCAATCCAAACATCTTCAAGAATTCAAATTCCGCCCACATGGACCACGAAGATGTAAACGATCGGTCGCAGATCGCACAGACACAGAAGGTCTTCTGCATCTGTGTGACCTGACGCAAAGAGCATTCTTAAAGAATAATGCCTTTAAAAAAAGAAAGGTTTTTTTTTTTTTTTTTAAGAAACAGGATAGTACTGGTGTGTACCGTCTCAAAAAAGCCCTGCTTTTACTTATCAAGCAGTGTCCTCACCTTCACTCGCTCACTTTTACTTATCAAGCAACATCCCAACACTCACTTTCATTCCCCAATACATTGAATTAAACGTCTAACACCAGAGGGGGAACAGAAGAGTGATAAACCGATCCATCTTCTCTGCCAACCATCTTGACACAAGCTGTTCCCCATCTTTCCCTTTAAATCCTTCAGCAAACCCTCCAAAACAAACTTAAGCATACATTAAAAAAATTCAAACCAAAATCATTCAGGTATACTCCATCCTCTCTGAAACAAACTGGATCCCTGTCATCAACATCTCAATGCCTTATCATATAAATACCCAAAGCAATCAGTTGCCCAACTAGCTAAAATTTAACAAACCGATGAGCCCTCTCCAAACTCAAAATAACTATGGCACTACCTCTGATCACACAATACACATACCTGGTTATAATTTCTTTAAAATTAACAGATCCATATTTATCCTAACTACCAATTCTAGCTTTGGAATTATTCCTAGATCGTTACATACCAAATGTACCACCAGGACTCTAAGGAGCCCAATGCCACCTGAAACGATGCAAACCCAATTGTGTGTCATTTGGCCTAACTGCAGCCCCCATTTGCTGCCCAATGGATATAAGAATGACCAAAATGAGATTTCCTGTACTAGAAAATGAATTTAATACTAATAAGTCAGTCACCATACCCAGTTATTTAAGATAAGACAAGAAAACATTTGAGGACCAATACTTTTATATTTCTTTCATGCCCCGCTTCACTTGAGTTTTTCTTTTAAGCACAATAGTTTTGAATTTATTACATTAAACAACTCACAGCTGCGGTTTAGACACTGCATGTTATGTTCTTCCATGAAATAAAACTGCAGTGTATAGTGTAACTGCATGTATTGATTACCATAGGCAAACTTATTCACAACCTATATTCATACAAAGAACTATTATTTTTCAATACATCTTAAGTTTTTCCTTTTCTTAACATTTATACTTAAAACTATTGCTACTTCCTGCTACTGGATATAGGAATAGTCCTTATGTACTGTAGTTATTAACTCACTATCCTAAATGTTTCTTATACTAGTTTAGAACAAAACCTCTTTATTATATACATCTGAAGAAATCATTTTAACTAATATATATGTATTTATTCATTACTACACGCATTTATTTATACTTTATTGCACTTTGCTAAGTGGGTTAGTAAGCACTGGGGAGAAAAGCTCAATAGACAGAAACAATATGTTGTTCTTAAAAATAATTTGCAAGACTCACATAAAGTGATACAGCATGATGCAATCCAAATGATGTGAGCAAAATGATTAGTAAAATTCATGAAGACAGCAAATTATAAAAGGAATTAGAGCAGTGTGTGTTTACAAAAGACATATATGTGGAAATGTCACTATTATGTAGTGCATGCAACATAGAAATCATAGCTAAACTATGTGAAAGTGTCACATGACTGATAACGGTTGACAAGTTAGGTTATGTATACTACATCATTCTGCGGCAAAACACAGGAAACTGATTTTCTCAGTGATCTGATCATGGAGTTATACTTAATTAAATGAATTTACATCTGAAGATGTTCAGCACATAAGCAACTTTTGGCTGACCGTCATAAGTGTTTTCAATATTTTCCAATTCCAAGTGATGATCTGTTCCTCAGAGTCCCCCACACTATGGTAAATGATCAGTTCTCTCTGAGCATGTCTTATTAAGCAAATGGCTAACAATACCACATCTAGCTAAGCTGTAAATCCATGTTCAGATCCTTGAGAAATTCAAATAGATATGTTTGGAATAAAGACATAGAGAAAACTCTTTTGGATATTACTTGACCCAGCAGAGTAATAGGGGCAGAGATAACAAACTGCATAAAACAATCAGAAAAGTAAATGGGAGCACAGTATCATATATTGGTATATATAGTGCCAGGTGAGCTAACATGACATAAATCATAATACAAGACATGGGAACTTTAGGGAAGGGAAAAATAAGTAAAAAATTGTCAAATTCAAATAAAAACTAATTTCAGAAAGCTGTAGTATTTACTATACAGATAACTGTTGAAATGTGTTTGTTTCTGATTCTGAATGGCATAATAGTTCCACATTTTTATAAATTCATGTTTATCAGCTTTTTCTATGGGTAGCCAAGTCCGTCTTGTGAACATGTAGAGGAATTAATGTGTTTTCTAGATTACTGGCATGAATGTCTTGTTGAGTACATACCCTACCATGTACCTGAGATATGTATTGTATACCTAGAATGTGTGACATTTCTTGGGCTAATAGGTTGCATTAATTTGATTTACATTTTCTGTGATTTTTCTAGCTTTGATTGGTTAAACTTATTTTATCTTCATTGACAGCCTTCTTGAATATAGTTATTTAATTATTTGTTTTGTTCTTTATTCTCTTAACAGACAAAGAGATTAATGAGGAACTCCTTGAATTCAGTGACAACCCTGTAACACTTGGAGTTTGAATAACTTGCACAGTTAAAACACATGTAAGTGATGAGTTGTGGAAAAAGCAGTCAGAATTACAATAATACATTCATAGCTCATAGTTAATTTTCAGAATTAGTGTAATGTGGTGGGTTGCAGGTAAAGTACCTGGAAGGGTCTACTTCACGATGCCGAATGCCAACAATATTGAAGCTGATATTGTCGGCACCGCAACATTGAAAAAGCAGAACATCGTGCAGGTAAATGGAAATCTCTGTTGGGGAGATTTCCATTTACCTCAATGTAGTGCGGTCTCGGAGTTGGAATATTGAAGTGGGAGGGTGTTGGAGTGCAGCCCCCCATGTGGGGGGTGCAGGGGGGCTTGCCCCCCTGCCTATGCTAGTTAGTTTTTATTTTTGTTTTTTTTTGTCTTTTTAAACATTATTCAATGGTTTAGTACATCGATCACTAGAGGTCGACCTTTAGTTATTCAATGTAGTAAGATTTCGATAACGTGATATAGATGCACCTGGGATGAATATTCCACCTAGTCAAGGAACGTGGTATATAGATAAGGTAACCAAAGTACTGGAAAGCTATCCATGTGTCTAAATGGCAGATTTTAAGGAACATTATCAATAACGTTTAAATCAGGAGTGTGCTTTGATAAGTAATCTTTTCAAATAAGTGTTCATTATTCCTCTATTCACTGCATGCGTGTTCTAGTCAGACACCAGTCAACTGTTACATATTAACTAAGCCATTCGTTTGTGTAACTGCCAGATTTCATGTGACAATAATCATTACAATGTAAATGGAGATTATTCTTTGTTATCTACTGTTTTCAAATAAAGTGCTCATTATTCATGTGGTCACTGCATTTGATTTCCAATGTGATACCACACACAGCTATGTATGTGTGTAAATGTAGGATTTCACTCAAAATGTTGCAATAAAAGTCTTATGTTTTGAGAATTCATTATATTGAAATAAAGTGCACACAATTCCTGCAGTCACTGCTTGTGGGTTCTAATCCCATGGCAGCCAGCTGAGAGATAACCAGCTGTCTAGTGTACTTAGTATACAAGAACATACCTCTCAACTGTCATGGTTCTGAAGAATGTAATGACTAGTGCCCCATATTACTGGCCCTTGATTAGCATACACATGAAATTACTTGGAATACAATTTATTGGCTAATCCGTTTTCAGAACACGTTGGTAGTAATGTATGACCACACTATATAAAAAAGTTCCCTGTAGTTGTGCCTGTGTACCAGCATTTGTTAGTGTTTGGCCCATACTGTCCCATGCTAACGGGTGAGAGCTGTGTATGTGCAACATCATCTATACAAGAATTGCAGTCACTGCACTCACAGCTGAAATTGCACATTTGTTGGTGTGTGTATTAGCAGTCTGTGTAGGAATATTACCTACAAAGTTATTAATGGTATTTTTTTTTCATTCCCCACCCCTTATCTTCTTTAATTTATTAATGTTATTTATTATTATAATTTGATAATAATATATTATTTGTAACTAACTGTTATGTTTGCCTTGTGTATTATTTCACACTGGTTTGCTGTTAAAATACTTTTCTTTATGTTATTTATTGTTGTGTTCCTCATTATATTCCTTTATATGTCTTTTGATTAATCATTATTATTTTCTGATATGTTAATACTAACATTTGTTTGGTTATGTTTATTGTTACCTTATGTTTACATTTAATTTACTACAGCACAACAAGGTAGGCCAGGTCCTGGCTATCCACCTACCTTGGGTCCACCGTCTGTGGCACTGGGACCCAACATGTCTGGGTTGCAGCCTGGTGGTGCACTCACTGCTGCCCCTGCACTACCTGCCCTTCTGTAAGTTGATATGGAGGGGTGATTTTGTCACTCCTGAGGAACTGCCATGCAACTGCATGGGTTGCTGCTCCAAATCTTGGTGCACGCCTATGCCAGAGGAGAGCATGCTGTTCATCCTGGGGAGCAGTCTCACCCTGGATGACTGCATTCACCACTGCCTCCACAGGAGCAGTGAAGGAGCAGTGCTGACAGTCCTATGGGTGAGGACCTGAGTCTCACTTCTACTGTGTGTGATGTTCATGGGACTGGGATTCCACAACACTCTACCCATCCAAGGTATTTACCCCCCTTCTTCACCCCCCTTCTTGTGTCACACACCAACCCTGTGTATGCTGTCTTGTCTGTCTACAAAAGCTTCCTCACCTTCCCAGCATACCTCCCTCACATGTACCTATATCCTTTCCCCAACATTCCACTCTCACCTTAAAAGAAAATGGGCACCTGTCTCAAAAAATATAGATGCATACATAGCTCTCCATATTGCAAATGTGTCCACTGGACACACTTAATTTGGTCCGATTGGCTTGACAATGCACTTATGTTGCCATCATTCCTCTCTCTGAGGGTGACAGTCCAAATTCAGCTACAAAATCTGTGAAAGTGCTCAGTTGTTGCTGTTCAAGAAATGCATAGCTATGATTCTTTCCTACACCTGTTCTGCACATCCTTACTTGCCTTTCACTATGTTTTCCCCCTGCTTGCACCCCATTTCACCACTGTCCTATCTCCCATTTTTATTTTCTTTAAAGATATTTTTGTGCGATGTGGGGCAGCACACCATATAGCTGTGCTAAATAGAGCTACATTTATATAAGGTTTTGAAACTATTAATCACATTCAAACTGTACACCTGCACCCTATTTTAAACACAAGGACCATCACACCTGCAGAACAGTGGATCAACCTGCCAAGTGACACAGCTGCTAATTAACACAGGTGTTTTAATCAAAGCATAGTAAAGCTCAGGTTCCCATCATTTAGCATGTTTAAGCAATGCTGCGCACTGTGCAAATCAGCTAAGAGAGTAATAGAAAAATGGTGCTGTAATTGGCACTCTAGTAGAGAAATACATCACTATAAAGCCATACACATAAGATTAGACGTAAGTGAGGTATCTAATAGCAGGTAACCCTGCAATTATATGTACAACATGTAAGAATACACTTGCTAAAACATTAATGGAAAATAAGATTTTAACTGGGACTCTGTTATACAAATACAGCACTCTAAAGCCATAAACATAATAATAGCTGTTAAGTACTGTATATAACAGCAGATAACTGTGTAATGATATCTACAACATGTAAAACTACACCTACTATAACAGTGACTTTGTAGCTTAGTCTGTAAAATGCATTAAGAACATAACTTTTTGGTACACATGGTCCTGCGTTCAACTAGAGCTGCATCTAGCAATGAAAATACATATGTGTTTACATCAACATTATAAATTGTTATATGTATTTCTGTCTCATCACCTATTTATCCAGCCAAAGCAGTACAGGTGGAATGTCTACATCTAAATAATAGAGGTCAAAGGCCTACAGATAATTAGTCCTAGTACAGCACTAGACGTGCAGAGAATTTCAGGTCATGCATTACCCTGAATTCCCAGTGGATGTCGAAGTGTGAACTGAAATTGTGGCCCAGTAATATCAGGCTGCAGCCCACAATAATTTGCTAGTGATATTACAGATAATCACAGCTGCACAAGTAACATACATATATGGATGTTGTGCTAGACTCAAGGGTTGCAAGCATGCACTTAACAGGAGACTACCATGACATAACACAAGACGTGACAGTTGTCCAATTACATGACATAAATGTTAATGTACCCCCTAACTTTTTCTAGAACACAACAAGCATTTTGCCTTTTTACTGTATTACTGATATTGTTGGCTGACATACTTACCATAAACACATACCTTAATATCCATTGGGATGGGTACCCTCAATCTGGCTCTGCCTATACAAC
The DNA here is from genome assembly GCF_019279795.1 of Protopterus annectens. Lineage (NCBI taxonomy): Eukaryota > Metazoa > Chordata > Ceratodontiformes > Protopteridae > Protopterus > Protopterus annectens. Next base: position 376,158,336 of record NC_056733.1, read on the forward strand.
AAAGTAGCTGCTACAGACATTCTCTCTTTGATGATGTAGTATCTGTACCGCAGTAATTTCCACTCCAACATATGAGAAAGGGGTTGTAATTTACATTGAGGCCTTATATCTTGTTCAGTGGTTGCATAGTACTGGCTGATTATACTGCAAATCAGCTGTGTTGGCTGCAATTAGCATTTCAGAAGCACAGATGGGTTCAGAGGCAATCAGTCACTAATGAGAACCATGTTAAAAAGGCAAACAGCTAGCTAGGGGAAACCATTGTGTATGAGAGTTACTTTACATGGTGAACTCATTGGCACAACATTTATATTTCTGTACCTTTCAGCATAGGAGTATTGTATTCCATCAGGTATGTAACCATTTTATTTCCAACATGATGCATATGTTTCATTATACTTAAGGGGGAAGGGGATTAAATTATGAAGCCTCTTCTGATGACATGTCATTAATCAGCAAATGTGTTACACCTACAGAAGAACTAGAGTACAGTAAGGGTAGAATGTTTTTTGTTAATTAGGTACACCTGTCTCCTTGAAACGTCCCTTAATAGCAGTTGTAATACTACAGTGCTATTTGGCACTGTTGTTTTTATATATTATAAGGAGGGTTTACTCCTAGGGGCCACACCATAATGGACTCCTGTGTTGGGTGTGTGAACATACATTAGTATTTGTCATGATAAAAACAGGATTAGCTGACTATTGGTACTATCGTAGTTGAATCCACACCCTTACTATGTTTGTACAGTGTTGAATATGAGATGTGTAATCAAGCAATGAATACTGGTAGCCATCCATTATTGCTATATGTCTACATACTGTACTCCCAAGTCTGTGATCCTAACATGTGTTCCCATTTTGTTGTCTTTCAGGAAATATGTATCCCAACACCAGAGCCCATTTAAAGATGCTGAAAATGACATCATGCTGGAGACCTTGCATCAACAGCATGAAATCCTACTGCCCAGGGGGAGGCCAAACAGGGAAGACTGGGCAGCACTGTAGGCTGATCTGGTCCATGATGTGAATGCTATCACTCCCCAGAGCAGGACATATGAGCAGATGTGACCATGCCACTGATACGATCAATGCCACATGCAGAAGAGCAGTACACAGGGCCAGGGATCTTGGTGTCACTGGTGGAGGGACTGCAGTGGAGCAACCACTGTCAGCCACTGAAGAATTTCTGGTGAAACTAGGAACACAGGACAGCTCCCAGGCATCCATCATATGGTATATCATAGATGTGGGTGCCACCGTTTCCACACAAGAGGAGCGTCCAGGTATGCTTAGTTGGATCAGCACTTGAATACTTGAATACTGTAGCATTCAGTGTGTCAGGGTGTACATAGTTTTATGTGGGTGTCAGGGTTTTTTTTTTTTTTGAGAGGGAAGGAGGTTAGTTGCAGTTTGATCTCATGCTCAGATTGTGAGCAACATACCAGATAACATAGTAGCTACTGAAAATGTGAGATATTTGGATGTATTACCCTGTTATAGTGCAACATGTGGTGCTGTTTAAATTACCTTTCCCTCAAATTTTCGCAGGAGCATCAGGAATCTGACAAGTCAGTGCGCCTATTCCTAGTAAGCACAGCACTGTTTTGTTAGTGATGTAACGTTTGTGCAATGTATTCACTAAACTTCATCCCAGGCCTGCTGGCTGGATTGATATACTGTCTGCATGATTGCCAACTGCACAGATATTTTCCAACTGTACACAGTTTAGAGTAATACCTATGCCTTGTAGGTGTGACCACACTGATAGATTTGACAGTATTGTCAGGACATTACAGATTTCTATATAGGTTCATAGGTTGGTACTAGGCTATCGGCCCTAGGGCCTATACACGCCTAGCCATAGCAATTCCCTGGCTATTTCTTCCCACACTATATACTTCCCTGGGCCACTGTCTAGCAGGGTGACTGATGTGAACCTCGGGGTGAATTTCCTTTCTCCCATCCAATCATCAAGGTTCCTTCTGAAGAGGGCCAAAGAGGCGCTCTGCTTGACATGTATGGGCAGTCTATTCCAGAGTCTGGGGAGTCTCTGGGTCAGGAACTATCCCTCCAGCATGTTTTGTTAATTGTGATGACAAGGTTTAAATCCTTGGGGTGTGTGGCTCTGAGGGATTGGGATCTCTTTAAGTGTAGCATGTCCAACAGCTCTGGGTTTGACATGGCCTTGTATGTTAAGCAGAGATCGCCTCAGAGTAGACGATATGCAACAGAGTATAGCTGGAGTTTTTTAAGGTGGTCAGCATAGGGCATCTGCTTTAGGCCTGTGATTCTTTTAGTCAGGTATTTCTGTGGCCTTTCCAGTTGTTGCAGATGTCTTGAGAGGTACATACCAAATGGGGCGTTGTATTCTATAATGGGTCTAATGAGGGATGAGTACAGTGGGACAATGACCTCCTTTTTTCTGGATGAAAATCCCTTAGTGATGAGGTGTGCCACATAGAAGGATTTCCTGACTGTTGTGGCAATATGGTTATTGAAGGTGAGACCACTGTCCACCTGTGTCCCTAAGTCTCTTATCACACTTTCAGTGTTTAGTGTACTGCCACCTATGTGGTAATTCATGGGTACATTTTTTTCCCAAAGGGGATAACTATACATTTTTTGGCATTGAGCTTGAGCCCATGGCTCTGGCACCAAGCATCTGTTTCTCTAAGGCCCTTTTGTAGAGTATCGACATCATTTGGGGATTCAATAATGGCTCTCAGTTTGCAGTCATCTGCGAACTTTGTTAACTAGTGTCCCTTTAGTGTTGGCCTGTATGTCAGAGAAGTAGATGCCAAACAAGAGAGGTCCCAGGACTGAACCCTGAGGTACTCCACTTGTCACTTGTCTGGAGCTGGATTTGGAGTCAGCTACTTTTACAGTGTGGGTTCTGTCAGTAAGACAGTTGGCAACCCATCGAGTGACATAGGGATTAATGCCCAGCTTAGTATGTGTCAACTGTGCAGAGTGTTTCCAAATATCAACACTGTACATCATTTTTGCTCATGAGATTCTTCTTTAAGTAGCTTTTATTTCCAAGCACCTATGGATGTTTGTTAGAAAATAATGTCCTCATGTCCTACTACATGAGGTTGGGGGTTAAACAAGTTTGTAATAGTGATAACATTTTATACAAATTAACATATATTGCAACATAGCACTGCAGAGCATAGAAGTGCAGGTATTAATGTACTGCTTTTCCCTTTTTATTACAGGTAACCAGGGGGATGGCCTCTGTCTTCTTCACAACCTGATGTCATTGTCTTTTAAGGAATCCCATGTAAAAATCTCTGCTATATCTTCAGTAATATTTAAATCTATAAAAGTCAAAATTTCTTTATTGAAAAAAAAAAATCCTTAAATTCATTTAAATTATTTATATATGCTGGTATTCTTTTAATGGAAATATTAGTTCTAGCATGCAACATAACTTTAAATGTTATTGAATTATGATCTGAAAGTGGACAAGAAATTACATTAACTTTATTTCATCTTGTTGTTATATAATTTGAAACATATACTGTATCTTCTCTATGTTGAGTACCATGTCTGTGTGAAAAGTAGGTACAAAATAATGAATCTGAATCCAAAAATTAATTTATATCCTTAATATTAAACATATCTACAAAATTTGTCACGGCTTTAGCTGGAGCAGATATTCTGTGTTTATTGTTGGCATTATAACTAAATTATATATTTTTCCTTATATTTCTAAGGTTACTAACCAAAAAATTCCCTTCCCATCATTATAAGTACTTAAAGCTTTTGGAATCGGTAGAGGATTTTTCAGTAATATTGCTACCCCTCTTTTCTTCTACTTATACCCCCGGATTCATGAAGCTCGGCGCAAGGCCGGTGTAAGGCTTGCGCCGGCCGTGCGGCGTATATATGGAGTAGTAGCGCCATATGCATATTAATGAATGCGTGCAGCTGCCACAGCCACGTGCATAGGAAAAGTGCGTGAGTGCATGGGGCGTAACGAAGTTGCGGAGGGAGGCGTGTCAATGTCGGCTGTCGATGAGCAACCTAAACTGCTGAATATTATAATCCGCCTGCAGTAATAATCGCACCTATCAGTGTCCGTGGAGACTGAAACATATACAAAGCATGCAAGATAGTCCCTGCGAACAGAAAATGAAGAAGCAAACACAAATGCACGATAGGGAATAACAGGTCCCTACCCTTGAACAAATGACAGAAAAAACGTGTGCCCGTACTCCAACATAGTGTTGATAGCTATACCATGTGGAAGTGAAACATATCATATGCTAGGGCGCTGCCAGGAGGTACGTCCAGCCCAATGGAGAGGGTCACCAGCTGACCCATAATGTGAGGGAGGGTACATAGCTGTGCAGATGTGTCCATAACAAAATACATGAGGAGAAATGTAGATATATGTAGTGACTGTATGTCCAAATCATATCCCACAAGGGATGTAATAGTCACATACAAAAGGTATGTCTGTATCCCACATAACAAATGTGATAGGGAATAGAATACACATGTAAATGAATCAAGGGCATAGAAACAGCTACAACAATAAGGACACATGTAGGCCGAAAGGAACAGTATGACCTGTACCATCGACTAAGAATACCACCTGTCCCACTTTGCGAGCGACAGTACCGCTGCGCCAGATGTGTCCCGACACAAGCTTGTAAACATGGCAAATGTGCAGAGATTATAGGACATAATTATCCCTCAGACGTCATGTAATAGTGGCATTAAACAGTTGTTCTCCACACGTATATTACATAAATGTCATAAGAAAAAGAATAAGCCACTGAAATGCTACAAGACTAAAGCTTAGATATAGGCAAGAGTTGTAAGTTCTATCTGCCGAACTGACCGTGGGTATGTGTCAGCGTGTAAAATGTGTTGTGTCCACCGCAAATGTTACATTGTGGCCAATTAAAAAGGTGGAAACAGTACCGAAGACTGTGGGGAGGCATTGTCCACAACAGTCGGATATGTGGAAGGAATAGCATGGACATAGGAAAAAGTGCCATCCCCCCAATGAGTACAACAGGTCTGCAAAACCTGGGAGTCATCGGTAGAAGTCAAACTAGTATGTGACACAGCCGAATGGGTAGTACCCTGGTATACCAACTAAGTAATGAAAGTGAAGTATGGGTGTGTACCCATGTGTGTGAGGTATAGCACATGGGAAGCAAACATGGCAGGGTAGTCCACACAACCATAAAGGTACCCGACACCTGTAGGGCAGTCAATGTGCTACTCTGGCTGTGTCATGGCCCAACAACAAAAGTAGTGAGCTATCGGATGTGAGTAATTTGCATGTGAGGGGTGGATGGGTAATGGTAAAACCCACAAAGGTGATACTGTGTCGTATGCAGAAAAGGTGAACCGGAGGTATAGGAGGGGGCAGCGGGTGAAGTGGACATAAACAGAAACACATGGAGAAACAGCTGCAAGACAAGCAGACAGGCCATAGTGTAGAACACAATCCCACAAACATATGTATCATGTAAATGTGCGATCAAAATGTATAGATATGTCACCATCACATACCCACAGGTTGGTCCTGATGGAACTGGCCATAACAAATGCAACACACCTGGCTGCATAATGCGCTACCCAGCATACCCTCCACATCACACAACCCACCCCCATAACAGAACGTCCACCAAATCCACCCGTACGTGGCCCAATGGTTCGTTGCAGACACAGCTACACATACCGACCCCTACGCATATGTAGTAGGTATTGACACCCTAGGCAGTGTCAAGATAGCAAACCATGTATTTCCTGCATGTTAAACCCCCTGCACATTTTCATAAAGCCAAAATACATTTCAATATCGTTTCTGTGTGGAATGGTCCAATTTCTGGAATATCCCTTATGGGATAAGTAACCTGTGTAAATAGTAGAATGGGTATGACAACAAGGTGTCCAATCCTGTACATATCTGGTCACAAGTCAGAACATGAAGTAGAGGTCCAAGACACTGTCCAGACCTGAGTGGTCATGTATAACCTAGTACCCAGGATAAAACACCTTCCCGTGATGCACGTGTCCCCACACAAATATGCGGGAGAATATATTGCACACTCGCATAGTGGCAAACGGCAGAAGGGTGAGGAAGACACCCGACATTAACAGGATAACCCTGATGAAGTGTGAGGGATACCTAGTGTGTGCCGGCGTGACCGACCATACCTGACAACCTGTGTGAGCTAGATATCTGGACAGAGCCGTGAATACAAGTGAGACAAAGGTACAACAGCAGGTACAATATGCAAAGATAGCTGTTAGAAGTTATTCATGTATGTGCAGTCTGAGTACTCGGGAAGTCCACTGGGCAAAGAAGTACGCAGTAACAGCGGAGGCCCGGGTAGAAAAGCTCCACATGCAATACAAGGAAATAAAGGCTACATAATGTTAAAGGTAAAATACAAGAGTAAAAGGCATACAGTCGGGAAATACACATGCATAAAATGTGCATAATAAGACAGTGCAAATCCAGAGTTTTGTAGTTGTAATACAGAAATTTACAACAATGACATACTTGGAGTCAAGTGAGTGTCAGCTATGTCTGGTTAAGCTGGAGGGTAGAGAGGAGCAGGAGTATGGAGAGCTCGGAGGAGTGAGATCACTAGAATGTATAACAGGTGCAAGTAGGAATATATCCATGTGGATGGATAAACATAGATATATCATAGAATGACAGTTTGCACAATGGCATTAATGTCCGGAGTATGAAGTCTGAAACTCAACTGTCTGCCAGCACATCCCGACATCTGTCCCTAATGCCGAGCTACTGCTGTGCCAGAACACAACAGCGTATTACAGAGGTTCGTACCATATCTCTCAACTGTCCAGATATTCGCAGAATGACCAGAGTGTTGGCTCATATTGTTGTGTGCTCCGACTATCTGCGTCTGTCCGGTAAATAGGTGTGGATTGACGTCATGAAATAATGAGGATTAAGTATAACACTCCACATCCCGCAGAAGAGTCATGATAATGCAAAACCTAGTATTCTATCAATGCTATAAGCTTGTAAGGAAACTAGTTAAAATGTGTCCCTCTTACTCTCCCCATCATGTAGGGATTGCGCAGATTTGTTGCTCAAAGAGGTTGAGAGGTATGGTCCGTACATATGTACAGTAACAACCCATGACATTTGTGTAATGTACAACTGCATACCTGTAGTCACAACATGTCCAAGAAAATAATCCCCGTATGAATGAATACAGGACACCCCCATCACCGTGGAGTATGGACCGTAACAACCCCACCCATAATATGTACAGCCAACAGAATAAGCTCCTGATAGGTGCACAAACACATGTGTCTATAAATACAGGTAAAATGTTCATAATAGGGAGAAGCTCCCTGTCCACATGCTTCGTCTGACATTTGAACTCGGCCAGGGAAGTTCCGTTCACCAGGCAGACAAGCCTATACCCAGATCACTACATGAACACCCTGACAATCAGAAACGTGTATGTGATACGACTATATGCCCTGGTGTTCTGCATATCCTCGGAGTGATTAACAATGCAGCTGGGGTCCACAGCAGTAGGCAAAAGGGAATGTGTAATATGTAGTACCGCATTTATCACAGCAGGGGAATGGATGCCTGTGTTGTAAGTGAAGCGGTGAGGCATATGTCGATGTAGCTAAGTACTATGGGTATGCATATCAATGAGGCAGAACAGCAACAGAATACTGTTTCCGGCATCCGTCCAACGTGAATGCAGTCCCGGTTGACCTACGACCACTGCAGATATCCCTGTAAAGTGTAATGAATGCGTTCGTGCTGTACACACAGTTAAATACGTAAAGGTGAACCGTGTGTTTCACACCAGTCCATAAACCGGACTACAGATAAGTAAGTGTTATGGTCAGAAGTATGAAAGGCCGCGCAAGCACACATATCTATTAAACAGATGTAACCCACAACATGTATATGCAAGTGTGCCTGTGCGTGTGTGATCCGCTCACAGCATAGTAAATGAATGCTGTTTCCCCCACGTTATATATACATGGCTCAAACCTGTTAACCCCGTAAAGTTTGAAACCGGACAAAGCCATGCAAACTACTGGTACAAATAGGGACAATCCCCAGATATGTGCCAGAACAAACATAGAAAGTGGATAAAATAACGGGTGTGTCTGTAGCATGGATTCTCTGAAGGGTATGCAGTCATAACCTGAACTGCTTGCCAGTATTTCCCAACGTAAGTCTTTAATGAAATGCCACTAAATTGCCAGATAGACACAGGTTATGAAAAACACACCAAAGATAAAGAGGCAACCAGCAGTACATTCTGCGACAATCTGTACAGTGAAAAAGTATGGTATGGATATAGATATATGTGTATACACATAATCCACAGACGTAAACCAAAGCAAATTATGAAATGAGGACTGTACATGTATATATGTATACACAACAAACATATGTCCCGTAGATATGACATATGTACATAAATAGGCCACGGCATAGCTATTATGGGTAGACAAACAGACATGCACGAAAGGTGAATAAACCGCTGCTTTCCAAACCATTGGTCAGAAAGTGACAGTCCGGCAAGTTCTACACTTTAAACATGAATATAGGTGTCCATTGCAGGACTCCAAAAATTGATCCATACGTAGTGTCAACCGTCATTGACGCAAAAGAAGTGACCTCAGCAAATACGATATAGCTGTACATGCAACAGTAGCAGGTGCAAGGGTAATAACACATATGTCGATAGAATGTATGACATACGAACTGATATCCGGAGAGTGGGGAGTGCTTATAAGTGTCTCCACACTTTAGTACCGCTCACATTAAACATGTGTAATGGGTACTGTGGAGGGGTGTCAGCTATGGGAATCATGGGTATGCAGAAATGGGCCTAGGTGTTGTTTGGCACAGATTTATTAGGTCCGCCCCGTAGGAGTGATGTGGGTATAGCACACGCCTATATTGCCAATAATGGGGTAAACCATCCACTGGATATTGCGTAAACCATTGTGGGAATATGCAGGGCCCTATATCAGTGTCATGTAGGCGATTATCATGGATGGACATGCGTACGACCAAGATGGTAACCATACCTGGCAAACTGTCAGAATAAGACAGCTGCACTAAGGCATAGTACATGAAATACAAATAGGGACTATATTAGATATACCCCAGACAAAGTCAGAACGTTGATAGAATACTGGCGTAGTCAGGAATACGAATGTTATGAATGTTACTAATCATGACATAGAAATGTCAGTCACTATTATCTAACTGCACAGTTCGTAATGCCTTGCCAGTAATTTACCAGAAAGGCACATTATTATGACAAATGTAACAAGAGCAAAGGTCAAACATCAGGGTGTTTACCCATAATGTGTACAGGTGAGAGGTATGAAGGTAACCTGTCCAAAATACATGTACAGAACTAGTGATACTAGGTAGACAGGTGAGAAGAAAGACGTCAGGACAAATGACAAAACATGTACAAGTCATAAGCATGTACTCCGACAAATGTGAATGACAACGTATGCCCTGTGAAAGTCAATGTGGAAGGTTAATAGACTCAAAAGAAATGTGTCCCTCAGGGTGTCATGCAGTGTCACTGTTACAATGTCCAGTCCCCCATACTCGTACGTGAGCTCTGTCACTGACGGAAAGCGCAAATACCGGCGTACACATAAGGTACATGATAGAATAATTAGTGTGGATAAGCAGCTGTTGGCCTTTGTGAGGAATACAACCCACTGGGTGGGTGTGTCCTGCAATATAAATGTAATGGCATCTGGCCTGTGATGCCACCATACAGTGTGTGTATTGGTGTCAGAAAATTGATATCTTGTATCAGACACATACTCCACAACTGTACAGATTTACGCAGAATGTGCAGAGTTTTGCCTCATATGTTTGGTGTGTTCCTCTTAAAATCAGTACCATTCTGGCAAATTCCTGAGAACTGAAGTCATTAAATAATGACAAACATGTGGGTTTAAGACACCAAATCCGTCAGAAAAGTCATACTAATGCAAAACCTATTATTGTGTCAACTATCTACGTTTGTAAGAGCAATATTTAAATTCTGCCCCTTTGTGTCCCACTATCAGTTAAGGCTTTGTCCAGATGTTTGCTCTAGGAGGTGGAGTGGTATGATCAGAAACAGATACATGTGTGAGGAAACAGCATTATCGACTGCAAGATAACTCAGAAGGGATGAAAAGCGCTGCAGTAGGACGTTTAGTACTGTCCACAGGTATGTGCTGACATGTCAAATGACACAGCAGTCTACATGAGTACCTATAGGGCTGTCACCTTTACAAATGATGATAGTGGGACATGCCCACAGCCATGCACACAGCACAAATAGACATACACACAGCAAAACTAGGCCATGATACATGAAGCCTCCGGCGTGTACGAGTAGAGTGAGAGTACAGCAAGGATAGATGTCTGCCAAACTATACAGCAAATGCCTGTAAGGTCGTGTAACACCGCCCGTAACACGAACGTTGCACGGACAATGTTGGGATTTGCAACATACCCCATTGGTATGTAAAAGCTATGCAAATATGCGATACATGAAACAGTCAGCTGTCCGTGCAAGAGCAGAGTTATGTGCAGAAATTATATATATATATATGTATATATATATATATATATATATATATATATATATATATATATATAGATACAGACATACACACACAGACACACACACACACACACACACACACACACACACACACACACACACACACACACACACGTGGCAGGGTTGTGAGCAGAACACGAACGTAACCACTGTACCACACAACAGCATTATGCAGTGACAGAACGTGCAACTGTGATTAGTGGATCATGGAAATCACACAGGCATACATCTAGCCTGTAGACAGCGGCATCAAAGGCAAAGACACTGCACAGATGTTATGGTGAGTGAATACTGTAAAGGCAATGTAATGTTGTCATGCAGCTGGAAACACACACACACACTTGGCAGAACTGGGAGTCGAACATACACCTAACTACCCTATCACACTACAGCATGATGCATTTACAGAATGCGCTACCAAGATTACTAAACACAGCAGTCCCACAGGCATTCTTCTAGGTGCATGTCGACATCCGCAAAGGCAAAGACGTCAGCAGGATATATCTGTGGCGTGAAGCGTCTAAAAGCATAACCTGAGTCCCCAGGCGGACGGGAGCATGCGCACACACACACACACACACACACTCACACACACACACACACACACACACACACACACACACTTGGCAGAACTGGGAGTCTAACATACACCTAACTACCCTATCACACTACAGCATGACACATTTACAGAACGCGCTACCAAGATTACTAAACACAGCAGTCCCACAGGCATTCTTCTAGGTGTGTGTCGACATCCGCAAAGGCAAAGACGTCAGCAGGATATATCTGTGGTGTAAAGCGTCTAAAAGCATAACCTGAGTCCCCAGGCGGACGGGAGCATGCGCGCACACACACACACACACACACACACACACACACTTGGCAGGGCTGGGAATCAAACTTACACCTAACTACACTATCACACTACAGCATGACACATTTACAGAACGTGCTACCGAGATTACTAAACACAGCAGTCCCACAGGCATTCTTCTAGGTGTGTGTCGACATCCACAAAGGCAAAGAGCGCTGGATATATCTGTGGCGTGAAGCGCGTAAAGCATAACCTGAGTCCCCAGGCGGACGGGAGCATGCGCACACACACACACACACACACACACACACACACACACACACACACACACACACACACACACACACACACACACACACACACACACACACACACACACACACACTTGGCAGAACTGGGAGTCAAACATACACCTAACTACCCTATCACACTACAGCATGATGCATTTACAGAACACGCTACCAAGATTACTAAACACAGCAGTCCCACAGGCATTCTTCTAGGTGCATGTCGACATCCGCAAAGGCAAAGACGTCAGCAGGATATATCTGTGGTGTGAAGCGTCTAAAAGCATAACCTGAGTCCCCAGGCGGACGGGAGCATGCGCACACACACACACACACACACACACACACACACACACACACACACACACACACACACACACACACACACACACTTGGCAGAAATGGGAGTCGAACATACACCTAACTACCCTATCACACTGCAGCATGATGCATTTACAGAACGCGCTACCAAGATTACTAAACACAGCAGTCCCACAGGCATTCTTCTAGGTGCGTGTCGACATCCGCAAAGGCAAAGACGTCAGTGGGATATATCTGTGGTGTGAAGCATCTAAAAGCATAACCTGAGTCCCCAGGCGACGGGAGCATGCGCGCACACACACACACATACACACACACACACACACACACACACACACACACACACACACACACACAAACACTTGGCAGATCTGGGAGTCGAACATACACCTAACTACCCTATCACGCTACAGCATGACGCATTTACAGAACGCGCTACCGAGATTACAAAACACAGCAGTCCCACAGGCATTCTTCTAGGTGCATGTCAACATCCGCAAAGGCAAGGACGTCAGCGGGATATATCTGTGGTGTGAAGCGTCTAAAAGCATAACCTGAGTCCCCAGGTGGACGGGAGCATGCGCACACACACACACACACACACACACACACACACACACACACACACACACACACACACACACACACACACACACACACACACACACACACACACACTTGGCAGAACTGGGAGTCGAACATACACCTAACTACCCTATCACACTACAGCATGACGCATTTACAGAATGCGCTACCGAGATTACTAAACACAGCAGTCCCACAGGCATTCTTCTAGGTGCGTGTTGACATCAGCAAAGGCAAAGACATCAGCGGGATATATCTGTGGTGTGAAGTGTCTAAAAGCATAACCTGAGTCCCCAGGCAGACGGGAGCATGCGCACACACACACACACACACACACACACACACACACACACACTTGGCAGAACTGGGAGTCGAACATACACCTAACTACCCTATCACACTACAGCATGACGCATTTACAGAATGCGCTACCGAGATTACTAAACACAGCAGTCCCACAGGCATTCTTTTAGGTACGTGTCGACTTCAGTGGGATATATCTGTGGTGTGAAGCATCTAAAAGCATAACCTGAGTCCCCAGGTGGACGGGAGCATGCGCGCACAAACACACACACACACACACACACACACACACACACACACACACACACACTTGGCAGAACTGGGAGTCGAACATACACCTAACTACCCTATCACACTACAGCATGATGCATTTACAGAATGCGCTACCGAGATTGCTAAACACAGCAGTCCCACAGGCATTCTTCTAGGTGTGTGTCGACATCTGCAAAGGCAAAGACGTCAGCGGGATATATCTGTGGTGTGAAGCATCTAAAAGCATAACCTGAGTCCCCAGGCGGACAGGAGCATGTGCGCACACACACACACACACACACACACACACACACACACACACACACACACACACACACACACACACACACACACACTTGCAGGGCTGGAAATCGAACTTACACCTAACTACCCTATCACACTGCAGCATGACGCATTTACAGAACACGCTACCGAGATTACTAAACACAGCAGTCCCACAGGCATTCTTCTATGCGCGTGTCATCATCCGCAAATGCCAAGACGCCGGCAGGGATTGTATAGAGAGTGTACGATCAGACATAGTACTGTCCCACGGTAGACGTACACAAACACACGGCAGTGGTGTACTCGGGGCAACTATACATGTATGGAGCATTACAACAACAATACATAGACACAGTACGCACCACAGACAGTACACCCTTCAAGATAGTCACCCAGTGTGTACTCGGTAGGCATCCATCCTGACGTTGAAGATGGAAATCTGTTGCCTGGATGACCACCATGGCAATACAGGATGTCAACGGCCATGCCCATGCACAGAGGGACATCACCGACACAAGGTTTCACTGGCCATGGCCGCACATCTGGTAATATATGTCAGTTCGGACTGTACTGTGTGTCGATCTACACAACGGCGTACTGGGCATGCTCACACACTTAGCTGTTGCAAAGGGCTATCTTGCATGCAGATGGAGTGTAAACACGGAAGGTCTCAGTTTGGACTGTACCGTGTGTCCATCTACACACCTGCGTACATGGACTGTACTGTGTGTCCATCTACACAACAGCATACTGGGCATGCTCACACACTTAGCTGTTGCAAAGGGCTGTCGTGCATGCAGATGGAGTTTACACACAGAAGGGCACAGTATAGAAGGACACAGTAAGGTATAACTGTCCTCACGCACAGGGCGGTCACACACATGCAGTGACCTGTACACACACAGCTGCCATCACAGCTGTCACAGGTGCAGGTCACACACGTACACACTGCAGTGTACACTGTAGCTGTCAAGTCATCACCATGTCATCGGTGCAGCAATACACAGCCTTACAGTACCACAGCACCATGTGACACATGACCACTGGGCTGTACAGAGGTGTACACCAGCTGTGCAGAGTACACATGTACCTACAGGGACCCAACAGGTGTTATGCATTGCAACAATACCAGTATACATGAACAGGTCAGCTCAAGACATACCACGGCCCTTACACAGCTGTGACACATGACTGTTGCTGTACACCAATGAACACACGTCTGGATATGTCATACATGTGATTGTGTGGATGTGTGCATGGACTGCACACACAACACATACATACATAGCATAGCCTTTGATGTACCTCGTGCATAACAGTGGCCTAAGCACTGCTGCACACGCAAATGGAAGGTGGGTCCATGTCTGTTGAATGCTCACACTACAGGGGGTAGCAATGTTGACCGGGACGCATACCCTTGTACTGGTCGCCTGTGACACCCATGATATCATACCACAGTCCATGTGTTATGTATGTCAACACATATGTCCAACAATAGCAATGCATACAAACATGGCAACAGGAGACACATGTGACATCTGTACTGTGCATGCAGCAACCATGCATGTGCAGTGGCCGATGTCCGTAACATAGTTGCACCTAACTACGACATGCAGTCGCAATGCAGCCCCATCATTGACACCTGTATACGGTGACATACACACAGCACGTATGGAGGGATGTGTGTACATAAAGTGGTGAACCACCTGTGTAGATATATGTGTGCAGGGGGTGGCTCACAGTTGTGTCACACACCATCCTATCATGCCATGTGCAAACAGTACGCTATGTCACTGTTACGTGTCGGTGCTGACATAATGCATACACAACGGTCAGGTGTTACCAACTATATGTCACATGGCACCTGTAACACCTACAACCTCCCATGTGCATATAGCAGCACAATTGCCAGACATAGCGTTGGTACACATAATGCAATCAATACCGCTGCATGTCTATCAAACATGTCATCATATGGCAGGTGTATCATTCCCAGCACTGCCATGTGTGTCCGAATGTGTGACCAGAGATGCCACATATTGTGGGGATTATGTCCCAGTTGTTACACATCCCTGTACACAGTTGTAGAGATCTGTACATACGTCAGTGTGGGAAGCATGACGTCGTCCGGTGTAGTGCATCACACACGTCGGCTGTCCGTATACACATGTGTGGTCACCACAGTGTGTGTGTGTGTGTATGTATGTATGTCTGGTGCTTGGTGTGAGGGTGTATGCTAATATACAGTGAGAAATGATCACTAACCCCACGTGGTGACTAACCCGTAATGGTCATGCAGTGCACTACCCTGTTGATGCCATAGGTCCCAGCCATACTGGCTACCTGTGCATGTTCCTTCTCTGTGACACGTCGTGTGGATGCATAGTACTGTGAGGGTGATGACTACATAGGCAAGGGTCCCCACCTCAACACTATGGGGTGTGCGTTATAGTGGTGTACACCCCATGAATGTGGCCATATTCCTGTACTGTTGCAGGGTCCTACTGCTACACAGTGTGGCCTCCAGCTACCAAGTGAGACCTCACATCATCATTGGCCAGACCGCTGTGTACAACCCCTGCACCATGTCACCATACCTGTAATGTGTCCTGCTATGTATGTCACGTCACTGTCCAGTGTAGCCTGTGGCACTGACCACATGCGTCAGGTGCAGTATATGTGCGGACATCTGTGTCATGTTGGTGTTTCCAAAAGTCAGGTTGAGGGTACATGTAGCATGCTGATATTGCGCCTGTGAGTAATCCACAGTTACAAGTGGGGGACTGCAAACACTGCAACCTGTAGGCATATGCAAGTACACCATAGGAGGGGACCAGTGTATCACAACCAACATGGTGCTACAGATGTAACCGAGACACATACCATGAACACATCACAATGCATGCTGCACCTGAACTACATGGTATGACCGGTGCATGTCGACAGTACACAACCTATGTCACATACACATCTCTCAGTATTCACACACAACCACTGCAACATACACATCCCTCACTATGCATACACAGGTAATATTACATACACCTCCACTATTCTGTTCACCCTGTGCATCAGAATATTTGAGCATATCCCCTGCACCGATGGTGTGGATGACAGGGATGTGGCACAGGCTTCATCCTATGCACAGGGTGATATGTTTGCCAGGGGCATAGGCTGCACCAATGGATGACATCATGTGTGTGTAAGGGCCGGTGATTTGATTGGACATGTCTGTTCAGAATGCATGTGGATGTAGTGGAGCCCTACAGTTGTGTTTGCTGTGTGCGTGTATGTGTGTACACAGTTCTGCCATTTGTGTGGCCTACACGGGGTATAATTGACAGCCCCAGATTGTACAGACCAGGTTGTACAGCTCACTGTGTCCATCCACGGCCACGTGACCTGTGCCTGCCTGGGGTTGCACGGGCACAACCGGGTGGAGGTACAGAGTGGCTACTGTCTGACAACACATGTCTGCTGGAACCGTGTCCCCGCTGAGAACATCCAGGGCCACATCCACATGGCCTGATGTGTCCTGGTGTGGACAGTGCAGCACCAGCTGCACTGCTACTGCTACCGGCACTATGGGAGTGGGCATGTGAGGTGGCACGCTCACGTTGACCTACACTAGGTGGTGTTGCTGGCCTACGTCCATGTGGCCTACGCCTCACTCCTACCAGATGTTCCAGCACAGACAGCTCATGCTTGCGGATTGCCATGCCACTGTCAAGGATTCTGACCATGTCACCCAATCATCTATCCAGAACATCAGCAATCTGCTGTTGAGCATTTGCCAATGCCTGGATGTTGTCATTTAGGGTATGGATAGCAGCCCTCTGTAGCCTCTGCCCTTCTCTGTTCTGCCATTCAGCATGTGCCTGTGCTGCCATTACAGTCTGGAACATGCGTCTGGTGATACCAGCTGCTGCGCTCTGTCCTGCAGGTGCATGTCTGCCAGAGGTCCTCCTACGAGCAGTACCGGCCACATGCCTGTGTGGCACATCTGCAGTCATTACACTGACACCATGGTGTGTAGACACACCTTCTGTAGCCACCACATGTTCCTGTTCCACGCTAACAGACGCTGACTGTCCTTCCTCTATGGCCACTGGTGATGCAGTATGTGTTGGCAGCAGAACTGCGTGTGGGAAAGAGGGGGACATAGCTGGGATGCTAACAATTGGCACAGGTTCAGCCCCTGACAACCCTGCCTGTACCTCATGCATATGTTCATCACCGCTAGTATCTGTGGGGACACTAACATCAGATGGACCGCAGGAGGGTAAAGCACCTACATCAACTGTGAATGCAAAGAAATACTGTAAAGTACAATAGACACACAGACACACAGACACACAGACACACACACACAGACACACACACAGACACACACACAGACACACACAGACACACACACACAGACACACACACAGACACACACACACACAGACACACCATGCATGTGATTTGACAGATGGCATGCAGCATGCCTGTGATACAGCAGAGGGCATGCAGCTCAGACATTAATAGTGTTAGTAAGCATACCTCCCTGGGGTGCACACTACAGCAAGCAGGTGTCATATCAGTATCCATGCAGTTCACACAATCATGGTAGTATGCATGCATCCCCGTGATACACCATGTGGCCCAGAACAGGATAACAGTACACATGGCTGACGTGACCTTGACATGTAATCTGCTGACATGTGCATTAACATGCATACATGTCTGACACAATGGTGTCCTGACACATGTACAGCATCATAATGGGCTTCACATTGTAGTGTTGTCTGTATGCCCTACAGATAGAATGCATGTTTAGCAAATGTGCATGAGCATGGGAGGGTAGTGTGAGCCATCTACATTGCTATACAGTGTGAAGTACAGACACTATGCCATTGCATGGCATCATGAGGCATCTATATTGCTGTAGAATGCATAATATGTACACATTGCATAGCCATAACTGCATGCTATGACACAGTCGTGATGTTCAACAGATCATATATGGTAGACTTCAGTGACACCTCCAGTAGCTGTGCACAGGCTTTTAGGATGTCCAGTGTACCACATCAACTGTATAATCGGTTAACTAAGGCTATAATTGGACCATGTGTGGACAATGTGCAACAGGGTGTATACACATCCCATGTACTGTGTGGTTACATGTCTCTGGCCATCCCCCATGGCCGAGTGTGCACATGTGTTGGCCAAATGTGTGTGATGGCCATCTATCTCACATGTCTGTGTTGTCCCATATGACATACACCCATAGATGTTATATATTTCACAATCCACAGGGCTATGCAGACAACGGGTTGTATGTTTGGTATGTGGGGTATAGGTCATGTGATA
The DNA here is from genome assembly GCF_019279795.1 of Protopterus annectens. Classification (NCBI taxonomy): domain Eukaryota; kingdom Metazoa; phylum Chordata; order Ceratodontiformes; family Protopteridae; genus Protopterus; species Protopterus annectens. The sequence goes on from NC_056733.1 coordinate 376,177,174, forward strand.
GTGTGACAATATTGCAGACAGAACACTACGTGTCTGGGACATGTCAGGTGGCACATCACAATGTGTGCACCCAATGCAGGGGCATATGACACAATGGTGACACCTGTGGGCTGCCCATATCACAGCTCACTGTGTGGTACTGTCTGTGTACCACACATGTTGTTCCAATGCATACTACATATGCCTCCATTGTAGAACACCTCCACCGTTGTATGCACAGCTGACCACACATGTTGCAATGACAAGTACTGTGGTTTCAAGTTGGTGTATCATTTCATTTGTATATATTGCACATGGGTGGCCTGTGTGAATGATGGGTGATGCGACCTGTATATGGTGACTGGAACAAACTTCAAGTGTGCAAGTGTTAACTGGCCACATGTCAAATAGATCTACACTGTAACATGCCTGATACTGATGACAGTCTCACCTGCAACGGACTCATGTCTGTGCGGCACGCCAGAGGTACCTGTATAGGGGTGACAGCAGTAGGAACATTATCCATGACTGTATGACAGCCACAGGTTGCACTGTGCATGTTAACACATTCACCTGTGTAATAGCATATAGTATGCACATGTGTGCATACACAGAGTAGCATACTGTAGTATGCAGCATGTGTGTCCACATACCTTGCATATGTTGTTACTTTACATAATGTACAGTGACACATGCAACTAAATGGGATATAATAGCCATATGTGCAGTACTGACTTACCAGGCAACTCCAGGCTCATTGGTTGGGAGACACCCATCTCCATGATGGCAGCTAGTGTTTGTGGATGCTGTTCCCTGGGTGTCCCCAGACTGGCCAGTAGCTCCTCGGTGTGTGTGAGTGGGGGCTGGGTTGGTGGCCCAACACCTGTTCCACCTTGTTCCCTGGTGATTGCAGTGGCACGCTGTTTTGCATGTCATATCAAGTCCGTGCAGTGTCTGCGCACCTGCTGGTAGGTGAGGTTATGGCCACCCACATCGTTCACCCTCCTGCATAGATCCTGGCACAGGTCATCCCACTGCTGGGCATGCTGTGGCACATGGCTGAACAACAAGTCATAGTTCTCATGGAGCTGTGGGATGAGGACATCATCCTCCTGGCGGCTGTATGCTGGAAGGCGTGTACGGGGCATTATCTGTAAGACATAATGATGGTGACAGGTCACAGTTTCAGAGATGTACAGAGATACTGCTGCACATACATTTCTATGACATCTACTACATCTGCACAGTTATCTTTGTAAAGCATCATGACACTGACATGACTGACGTGTTTGTGTCACACACATGTCACACCCATTATGCATTGGATAATGATATGTGTGTCACCTCATTACAGTGTTCATACTCCATGTGAATGCTGTCTTGCTGTGGGCATGTCTATTTGCCTGCACTTGTGTTCTTACCTATCTGCACATGCCTGGATGTGTCCATGGTAATGCTGTTGGCCTTGATGCTGTGTATATGTCACATATCAACACAGACACAGCCGTAATGGACTTGAGCAGTGACAATGCACACATACGCATGGACACCTGTACATGCATGTGTTTTGCCATATACATCGACACAGCACTGTACAACTGTTCAACATCCTGCCACGGATCGCCTGTGTTGCACATGTGATACACATGGGACAATGGCTAGTCAGACGTCATTCGCAGGGATGGTTATCAACCATAGCATGTGCAGGCACGGTTTCCAAGCTGTAACAGACAGCCATTATGCCACCGCAAGGTGCATCAGTGCCACATTACTGATCCAGTCAGTTGATAGTACATCTACCATGCGGCCATCACACCATGTATGACTGGGATGACATGTGCAGCTTTGATGGACAGGGTTGCATGGTATGGTCGGAGTATGTCACATATATGGCACAGGGATCTGTCCAGCCTGTGGCGATCCTAGTATTAGGACGGTGGCTGTCCATGACATATGTCTTACAGATCAGGATATGGACATGTAGCATGTCCATCATCATGGTGTAGCAAATGTCTTTCTGCAAGGTAGACAGCATGCTGCATAGTGGAGGTGAGGATTGTGAAGGCTGGTATCGCCCATCCACGCATGGCCATTACCCCTTAAAGGTGGTATGTGATCCAATATTGGTCACCACAGTACTGTATATGCCTGTCCAGTGATCTCCTTGCTCATGGATGGCACCCTGACATGACATGGGTACCTCATATGACTACCTAAGGCGCCTGGAGATGTCACCAAGTCGGGGGGTGCACTGCACAGCACCATCCCTTACACAGTGTCCATAATGTTGACCACAGCCTAGGTAGTAGTTAATGGGTACAGGGATGTTCACCTAGCGGTGACAATGCTGGTATCATCCATCAGACTGTGCACATATGTCACACACCTCACCCACACAGCCCATTCTGTATGTTGTTCACAACACTGACACAGCTATACTCATAGGTCATGGCCATTCACAGCCTTACATACACAGATGCCTAACATTTGTCTGTGTGGTATGGGCTACAATGAGGGTGGAGTACAACACATTAACGCTGTTCTACTGTAGCTGGTACTGGTGTGATGTGCACATGTCACTGCACCTTTTGTAGGTGTGAGTCTGTCAACAGGCCACTGGTGGAACACTCCTGTGACATACAAAGGTATTTGCAATCAAACATCCATGCTGTCTTGTACATCTGTACTGCTAACATCTACAGTGATAATCGTTCATGGACATGCACACCATACTCAGCAGGGTTATAGTGCGGTGCCACCCATAATGACTGTCATCACCACTTGTGGGTTGATATTATCCAACACCCTATCTGTATTGTATGGTCATGCTAGGCACTTGTTCAGAACCTGTGAGCATGTCATGAGCTACTGATTAATATAGCACCCATTCCACACCATTTCCCACAGGTACACTGGTTGTCCTACACTTCCCAGCTTGCTTATGGTACAACAGCTGTTGTACACACGCGCACATATCCTGTGGGACATGGTTGTATATACAGGCATGTCCAACTGTCACGCACCAGTGCTACTGCCTGTCTATATGATGGATATGTCGACATGTGGCAATAGAGCAATTGTCTCATGTACACATTTAATGCTCACCTCCCAACATACGACACTACAGCCTGTGGGGATGCACATCTGCAGCCGTGCTGGGGCCTAGCTCTCAAGTGTACCTCATTACGAGGAACCTCATTTGGGGTCTTAAAAGTGCATGTTCCTCAAGGTTCCACATTGAAAGGGTCTGTCACACATTCATTGTTGGAAATTGTTTAACTGCTAGCCATGGCTAAATAGATGGGAATCATATTAATTCATTAGAATATCTTTTTTATACATAAAACCAGCCTATTTTAGCCATCATATGCCCTTCCTAGTTGTAGCTGTTAGTAAGCCAGTAGTAAGTGTTCCACGTTTTGCCCATTTGTCACACATTATGAGGGCTAATGTTCCTCATTTTGGGGACAAGAGGTTGACAGCTATGGCTGGGGGTAATGCTGTCACCAACCCTGACTGCACCTGACAGTCATGTGGGGATGTGTAACATTCACAACACCCCACCCATCACATAGTCTCACATGATCTCCACCACAGGCCACACCTATGAGGACAACTTGTGCAGTACATCTCCATACTCTTTGGGGGGAAATTGGGGCAGGGGGGGCCCCCAACGGCCTGTTTTGGGGGGGGCCCAATTTTCCTTTTTATCAAGTCCGTGCAGTGTCTGCGCACCTGCTGGTAGGTGAGGTTATGGCCACCCACATCGTTCACCCTCCTGCATAGATCCTGGCACAGGTCATCCCACTGCTGGGCATGCTGTGGCACATGGCTGAACAACAAGTCATAGTTCTCATGGAGCTGTGGGATGAGGACATCATCCTCCTGGCGGCTGTATGCTGGAAGGCGTGTACGGGGCATTATCTGTAAGACATAATGATGGTGACAGGTCACAGTTTCAGAGATGTACAGAGATACTGCTGCACATACATTTCTATGACATCTACTACATCTGCACAGTTATCTTTGTAAAGCATCATGACACTGACATGACTGACGTGTTTGTGTCACACACATGTCACACCCATTATGCATTGGATAATGATATGTGTGTCACCTCATTACAGTGTTCATACTCCATGTGAATGCTGTCTTGCTGTGGGCATGTCTATTTGCCTGCACTTGTGTTCTTACCTATCTGCACATGCCTGGATGTGTCCATGGTAATGCTGTTGGCCTTGATGCTGTGTATATGTCACATATCAACACAGACACAGCCGTAATGGACTTGAGCAGTGACAATGCACACATACGCATGGACACCTGTACATGCATGTGTTTTGCCATATACATCGACACAGCACTGTACAACTGTTCAACATCCTGCCACGGATCGCCTGTGTTGCACATGTGATACACATGGGACAATGGCTAGTCAGACGTCATTCGCAGGGATGGTTATCAACCATAGCATGTGCAGGCACGGTTTCCAAGCTGTAACAGACAGCCATTATGCCACCGCAAGGTGCATCAGTGCCACATTACTGATCCAGTCAGTTGATAGTACATCTACCATGCGGCCATCACACCATGTATGACTGGGATGACATGTGCAGCTTTGATGGACAGGGTTGCATGGTATGGCGGGAGTATGTCACATATATGGCACAGGGATCTGTCCAGCCTGTGGCGATCCTAGTATTAGGACGGTGGCTGTCCATGACATATGTCTTACAGATCAGGATATGGACATGTAGCATGTCCATCATCATGGTGTAGCAAATGTCTTTCTGCAAGGTAGACAGCATGCTGCATAGTGGAGGTGAGGATTGTGAAGGCTGGTATCGCCCATCCACGCATGGCCATTACCCCTTAAAGGTGGTATGTGATCCAATATTGGTCACCACAGTACTGTATATGCCTGTCCAGTGATCTCCTTGCTCATGGATGGCACCCTGACATGACATGGGTACCTCATATGACTACCTAAGGCGCCTGGAGATGTCACCAAGTCGGGGGGTGCACTGCACAGCACCATCCCTTACACAGTGTCCATAATGTTGACCACAGCCTAGGTAGTAGTTAATGGGTACAGGGATGTTCACCTAGCGGTGACAATGCTGGTATCATCCATCAGACTGTGCACATATGTCACACACCTCACCCACACAGCCCATTCTGTATGTTGTTCACAACACTGACACAGCTATACTCATAGGTCATGGCCATTCACAGCCTTACATACACAGATGCCTAACATTTGTCTGTGTGGTATGGGCTACAATGAGGGTGGAGTACAACACATTAACGCTGTTCTACTGTAGCTGGTACTGGTGTGATGTGCACATGTCACTCCTGCACCTTTTGTAGGTGTGAGTCTGTCAACAGGCCACTGGTGGAACACTCCTGTGACATACAAAGGTATTTGCAATCAAACATCCATGCTGTCTTGTACATCTGTACTGCTAACATCTACAGTGATAATCGTTCATGGACATGCACACCATACTCAGCAGGGTTATAGTGCGGTGCCACCCATAATGACTGTCATCACCACTTGTGGGTTGATATTATCCAACACCCTATCTGTATTGTATGGTCATGCTAGGCACTTGTTCAGAACCTGTGAGCATGTCATGAGCTACTGATTAATATAGCACCCATTCCACACCATTTCCCACAGGTACACTGGTTGTCCTACACTTCCCAGCTTGCTTATGGTACAACAGCTGTTGTACACACGTAACGCACATATCCTGTGGGACATGGTTGTATATACAGGCATGTCCAACTGTCACGTACCAGTGCTACTGCCTGTCTATATGATGGATATGTCGTACATGTGGCAATAGAGCAATTGTCTCATGTACACATTTAATGCTCACCTCCCAACATACGACACTACAGCCTGTGGGGGATGCACATCTGCAGCCGTGCTGGGGCCTAGCTCTCAAGTGTACCTCATTACGAGGAACGTACCTCATTTGGGGTCTTAAAAAGTGCATGTTCCTCAAGGTTCCACATTGAAAGGGTCTGTCACACATTCATTGTTGGAAATTGTTTAACTGCTAGCCATGGCTAAATAGATGGGAATCATATTAATTCATTAGAATATCTTTTTTATACATAAAACCAGCCTATTTTAGCCATCATATGCCCTTCCTAGTTGTAGCTGTTAGTAAGCCAGTAGTAAGTGTTCCACGTTTTGCCCATTTGTCACACATTATGAGGGCTAATGTTCCTCATTTTGGGGACAAGAGGTTGACAGCTATGGCTGGGGGTAATGCTGTCACCAACCCTGACTGCACCTGACAGTCATGTGGGGATGTGTAACATTCACAACACACCCCACCCATCACATAGTCTCACATGATCTCCACCACAGGCCACACCTATGAGGACAACTTGTGCAGTACATCTCCATACTCTGTGTAGGCACCAGAGGTAGCCCCTATCATGGAAAACAACATCACCAACTTATAGCCCACAGACCCATGTGTGCCCATCACATACAGCCAATAGGGAGTTATAACATTCACAACACACCAGTCATAGGTGACTCTGTAGGGAGTCACACTGCAGTTCCACACAACAGGCTACACAAGGCAATAGTTGCTTACATCTTGCTGTCGGGTAACTGGTTCTGCAACATAACCTATGCACCCATGCCACACCTCACCAGGTACGATGTGACTGTCATTCTCCATGTTAGTGTGACTGCCCTGAGATGCCACTTCACAGACTACGTGTGCAGGGACATGCAATAGCTCACCAGTCTTATAGCTCTGAGGGTGTGGGCCAAGCCCTGGGGAGCATTATGCATTCGTCCGGACACGATACCTCTGTACAATGACTGACTGTGTCACTTCAACAGTTGCCTATGCTCCTATTGTCATTCCACAGGCATCTGGTATCTGTCCGCTTTGACTGACCTGGTCAAACACATTGCTGTGGCACAGATGACTTGCACCTGTCAGCCCTGGGAGTACAGCTCACATGTAAGGCTCTTGCTGCTTCTATACTGCCTGTCTTGCACAGTTTCCAATAACAGTCACCGGCAGAATGGGAACTGGCAAGCACGACATGGGGTCATGTGACACAATGCTTGCATCTTCTTCTGTGACGCACGCAGGCAAGGCACACCTTATAATGCACCACTCCAATATCTCTACAGTGACTGGGACCTGCCTCTAGGCTCTGCAGAGCACACCTGCAATGACAGGTTATAGACAGACCATACGTTTCAGGCACATACCTGGACCGGCACACCCACAGCTGAGGGGTTCCCATATCCCACTATGTTGTGCACACATCCTGGCTAGTTACTTAGCACAATGCATCAGAGGTGCTCCACATGCAACTAACTGTGTCCGGGACCGCTATACACATTGTAACAAGCTACAGAGTCAACATCATACCCCACGGTTAACATACCTCATTTGTTGGTATATTGGACAGTGGGGCTCAGACAGCTACTACTGATGTGTGACTGACACTACCCCACACTTAACTGGGATAGCCACTCATGTACCGACACATCCATGAGTCATAACCTCCACTCTGCTGGATCAACCCATACACACCACCTCCAAGACCAAAATTAACCTTGACATGAACACTACCACCATGTGACTGGTGTTACACACCTGGGGTTATCCCCTCATTGGTGGATTCCGAACATATGCTAATCATCCTTGTTAGCCACATCCCGGCACCACACCCATCACAGCATACACAGTACATGAGTACTACAACATCTACTACAGACGTCTTCTGACAGTGGTTGTTAACGTCATGACACCCGTGCAGATGGACGATGCACATACAAATGCTGTAACATACCCCAGTGCACTTCATTAACATGCACACAACTGCATGGATCATGCTATTCCACACAGAGCCATGATGGTACACACCTGATAACAGACGCCACTCTGGTGGTCATGTTCCATGGACATATGATGTACAACAACAGGTGTAGGCTGTTGCACAGTGGTGCACATTCCCATGGGTGGGGTAGCTCACTGGTCAGCCTTGGTAGGGCCACAGGATCCCTCATCACATACTCCAAGACTAGCTACATAAACATTACTGCGACACATTCCGGGGTGTACCACCAGGCATTATGGTGGTATGTCAGTAGTCGATGGCAACACCCACATCTGCTGTCACATACAACAGTCACTCAGGAACATTACAGACCCAGGTGATGTTGGCAACATGCTGGAGGATGGATTCAATGCTAACATTACACCCTCTCACTCACTACAGGGCCACAATCTATACAGGAACATTGTGGTGTCCCTGTGGTCACACCTACACAGTACTAACCTGCACTCTATATGTCCTGGGACACTGGACCCATGTCACCTTCCAACGTCCCAGGCTTTGATGTCCAGAAACCTCTGAATAACATGTCTCCCCACTAGGCCACCATATTCAGTAATAGCCTTGTTTCAAACATTGTAGCCCCTGAATGGCACACAGCAGCATTTATCACACTACACACAGGTGGCACCACAATGCACGAGTGGGACTATAGTCCTACACACCTGACTGGATTGTTCTGCATGGCTATAGGGCACATCATCAAGGATGTCATTCACAGAGACATTGTTGGGCTCCTGTCCTTCGATGCCACCCAGGTTGGGCTTGTTAGGGCCAGAGCATGGCCCCTACACCTGGTGGACTCCTTTCATACAGTTACCAGGGCAGTTGCTGATGGTACGGGAGTCCACACATCCTACATTGTCCTCTCATTGCCTTTCAGCATCATTCTCCATTCTGGTATTGACAACATACACATCCACCTGCACATCGTACCCTATGTGTCAGGATGTTATGCAATGTGGCTCATGGATAGGACACACACAGTGAGGCCAGCATACCATAGTACCTACTGCATGTCAGTTACATTTGGCATACCACAGTCCTCAGTCATAGGGCCCCTCATGTTCAGTATATGCTTCCCTGCAGTACAGGCTAGCACAGGGGACTTTCCCTGCCTAGCTTTACAAACCCCTGCATACAAAGCACCATAATTGCTCCACCAGCTGCTACTGACTCCATCCATACGGGTGTCACTGTGACAGATACCTGATATGACTATCATGGCATCAAGCTGCATGACACAATGTGCATGAACATCACCTTTGCATTACACCATTCACCCACTGACTATCACATGGGTGGTAGTCCCCTACATACATATCACATTATACATGTTTGCAGTACACACATATGTCACACCCACTCCTGTGGTTACCATATTGCCACTGTGGTGTGGATATCCTTCTACGTGGCCACACTTATCTGTACTGGGTGTGTAGCTGGTACATAGGCACCCATTGTACCTCTGAACTCAAGACTTCTACACATATTCAAGGGTACACCACCCCATTTAGGGTGTACCTTACACAACAGCTACAGCTTTACATACCACAACATTAACACGCCATGACGTTTACTGAGCTCCGACAGTTTAGGTATGCGGCTGCACTACGGACACCACATCTGTACACATTTGCATACTACATACTCAGGGGTGACCTCTGCTGATCAGACAGGGCCCATGTCCACAACATTATTAATGGATATACTCCTCATACGCGACATAAGCAAAAGCCACTGTGAGCAACATGCTCATGGATATGTGCACACACGCCACCATGAGTGGGATATACTTGAGGGTTACATTCCCAAACCGGACACTCATCATGCTTTGGAACATGAGTCCTATGTACATCATGCAGGGACACCCAGTAGCACTGTTCATGTGATACCTCCCTTGGTGGTTGGGGGACACATGTAGGCCTGGGATCACTGCAGTGGCTGTACTGTGCAGAGGTGCAGGTGACACATGGCTCTGCTGTTCACAGGACACTACCCTAGAGAGGTGCCACTGGTGTGAACACTGTAGATGTGCTTACACATGGACTTGCCAGACTGCATAGTACCCCACTATGCACCTGTGAAGCTATTACATGTCCTTTGTGCATGGTTACTTGGTAGCCCTTCCATTTAGATTAGCTATCATGCTATTACAATGTCCCATGCCTACAAGCCATATGTATCCTGTTATTGTACATGCCAATAGACAATACCTTTGGTATGCATGATATGCCTGTTATGCTGTGTAGAATATCTGTCATATCTACCTACAATACTATACATTACACATATTTCACATAGTATCCCATAATGCAAAGCATACTTGCACAGCGGGACCACCTTAGATATGTCATTGATGTTATATGCCCATACACATGTGTGCTTTGACAGTATATCAACATATACTATCCCCTGCTATGGCACGTACTTGTTGGACATACCCTACCACTGACAGTGGGTTGTATGAAATTGTTCTGTTTAACGCCCTCATGTAGCATCCCTTGTGGTGTCTGTGATGTGTACCTTGTGGCCCACTGCTGGACGCACAGTTTCTACAAGCGTTAGTATGCTCAGCAAGACATCACTACATAAATACTTTTTCCCACTTTATGCATTGTGGACACTTTTAATTAATGCAAACCAGGCTATACATACAGTAAAACTAATTAATACAGATCATGCTATACATAACCTTACATATCGGGTGTTCTACATACCTTGTTATCGTTACGGAGTTTCGTCTCTATCTCTCTCACATTGTTTCAACTGGTATTCGGTATGAGCATACGCTTTGAATGTCTGGCAAGTCATCCTTATATACGTCGATACCTGTAACATGTGGTTTCATCCCGCCAATTGGTGTTCCTGAGTGACTAATTACTTGCATATCAGCTGTGCAGCTACTCCATTCGCCAATTATACGGCAACAGTGGGGTATAATTGAATTCTCCACTTGGGCGTTGCCTATTTGCCCTACCTTCAGGGAGACGGTCTGTATTGTGTTTTGTTATGTGCAATTGCAACTGCTATGCATGGAGACAAGTATACTTTGGATTCATGTCCCCCATGGATTGTGTGTGACAGCTAGAGTATGTGGTTCAACATGTCTGTGTACCTGTCATCCCAACGTCTGATAACGGACTATTGCAAACAAAACCTGTAACATGGCTGTTTGTTCCATTATACAACGCCTGCAGTTTTGCATGACACCTTTAATTGTGTCTCTCACACGGTATGTTGAGGTTTCTGCAGATGTAATTGACTGACTGGATGTTTGTGCTGCTATTACAGTCTGTATTGCTTTAGTTTCTAGTGTGGGGGATGTCAGTGGGTGTACGTAGCATATACAGGTTTGTGGGGCTTGCATTTCTACATATTCCATATATGTGTGTGTGGGCTCCATCCCTAATTAGAGAGCTAACAGTTAGTAGACTTATGTTATGGGATTGTACATTGGGCCATTGTTAATTGGTTTCTATATCGTCTGCAGGTGAGCTTGCTACTTATATACCTCCATAATTGCAGTGATATATCAAGGGATATGTGTAAGTGACAGCTATCCCTTGTATTTCTGTCCCAGATATTTGCAGTCATTGCGGTTGTGTTGGTAAAAGAACCTGTTTGCCATGGGTTGCCACCTTTTCATATGGTCATTGTTGGACACTTGCGGGACACACAGCAGTGTTTACAGGCCTACACGTAGCCATGGTCAGTACACAGGTTAGCACATACTTTTATCTTCAATACATACCTATTGTTGTGGGACTTTGGCTACTTATCATATTGCATGTAACATTTACGTTTCTTACATACAGGCATAACTATTAAATACAACTATTACATTATATATGGGACATATTAATGTCCTATAATCTCGGACATTTGCCCTTTGTACTGTTTTATGTCAGGACACACCTGCCCAGGGTGGGGCTGTCCCTCCTACTGTGGGACAGGTGGTAACCGTATGCCTACGGCTAGCTATACCCACACCTACCGTACTGATCTACCTCTGACTTGGCACTAACAGACACATGTTGCAGACACACACACACATTACAGTCACACGGAGATGCACACGGCACCCTCAACGCACACATACACAGACTATGGCACTCACAAACACAGTTGAACACAGTACCTACGTGGACCGCAACACCGGCAGCAGTGACTAAATGTCCCTTCATATCATCATACTATTACTCGCGGCTGTACTGTTCCAGTACTGTGTTCTATCGGTCTTTCAGCCTCGTGGTTACGCATGTCGTTATGTTACACATTCCATAGTTGGCGGTATCCTATTTATTTGTACCTCTAAGGTGTTATGAATGTCGTTGACCTATCTATATATATTTGCAGATATCGCTGAATCCATCTATATCAACATATATCACTCTATTGCCCTTTCTATCTGTATTATATATATGCATATGTGTACATATATATATATATATATATATATATATATATATATATATATATATATATATATATATATATATATATATATATATATATATATATATATATATATATAGATATATATATATATATATATATATATATATCTGGCGGGGAACGTGACAGGCACACAGCACCACCATATGCTGTAAGGCTCATGTACTGTTCAGGTGTTGACATTCCATGTCCCACTAGCTGTTGTGTGTACAATGTTTGAGGGCTGCCTATGTAGGAGTCACACATTGGGCCACCTATACATTACAATTTACAGGTGGTCATGTTTGTGTGCCATCCATTTTACTGTGTGTGCAGGTGGAGAGGTCTCAGTCCGTAGGGGCCTACACTGTCAGAGTATGTGCTATACGTTCCCTCTTTGCCAAGGCTTAGGCATATTGGGCACGCCTCCGTCTGCCTACTGGGGCTGGCACAGTGTGTTCATGGTCTGAATCCCTCTGTGCCTGTAATGGCCTTGGCAATTGTGGTGGGCTATGAGGGCCTTCACCATTTTGTCCCTGCTGCAGCTGCTTCCGCAGGATCATATTATATAGCATGGCACATACTATGATGATGTGGGCACACGTGCCTGGAGAGTACTGCAGGGCTCCACCAGATGTATCCAAGCACCGGAACCATGATTTCAGCATCCTGAACACATGCTCTATGAGGATTCTGGTTTGTGCGTGTGCCTCATTATGGCATTCTTGCATGGGTGTGTGTGCATTTCTGATGGGAGTCATCATCCACTGCTCCAGTGCATAGCCAGCATCCCCCACAAGATGGCCATGTGGGATGTCCCCCCTGACAAATACCTGATACAGCTGTGAGGCATGCCCGATATGGGAGTCATGGTAGCTTCCAGGGCTGCCAGCACACACATCCATGATAATGCCCTGGGCATTGCACACGACCTGGCAGTTGATGGAGTGGAATCCCTTGCGGTTTATGTAGTGCCTACCATGCTCACCGGATGGTGACTTGATTTGTATGTGCATGCAGTCTATCGCACCCAGTACCTCCGGGTAGTGTGCCACACAGTGGAAGTGGCGCATATTGCTGGCCAACTCCTCCTGAGTTCAGGAGAAGTATATCTGCTCATTGGCATGTGGTAACATGGCATCCAGGAACTGGTGTAGTACCCTGGATGCTGATGCCTCTGAGATCCCCATTATATCTCCAGTTGGCCTTTGAAAGGTACCTGTGGCCAGTATTCACAGGCTTACACATACGTTCGTGTCCACTGCAATGGGTTCCCCTCTGTTGTTTCTGGTTCTCAGGCTTGGCCGGCACAGCTCCACTATTTGCTATAAGATGTCCATGTCCACCCTGTAATGCTCTACTATCTCCAGGTCATGTAGCCCCTGGTAGGTTACCCTTGGTCTGAACACTCTCCTTCTCCTCCGAGGCCTGCGGTGGTTGTCGGCATCATCCTCCACAACACTGTCAGTCTCTAACACATGCTGATGAATCACAGCTATGGCAGCTCCCAACATGTACATTTTAAAAGTTCCCCGTGTGTTTACACCTATGGTGCAGTGTTTGGGAATACACAGGTGTGTGTAGGGTGCTTTCACACTTTATACTATTGTGCTGTGAACACCGATGATGTCATAGGGTGTGTATGTACGATCATAGCTACAGGGTATCTTATGTGTTTTACTGCTGGATCTACTATTGTGGTGCCTTTGGTGTTAAATTACATTTCACTGCCGTGGATTACCTCTTGACCTTCCCTTTACATTTCTGCACGTTGCACCTACCATTTTCTGGCATGCATCCAGCAGCCTACTTTCATTTGTACTTTCCTGGACCTGGCGTATCTTGCGTTATGTGTGCTACTGCCAGTCTGCTGTCGGTTTGCTTTGCTCTGCTGTGTCAGGTCTCCTATCTTTGCAATCCAATACATCCCCTCCTTTCTTTGCATTCCAATGCCTCCCTTATCCTGTTTTGCAGGTTTCTGCAAGCAGACTTGTCAGCTGCCGTTGATTGGCCATTGTGAGTTGATTGGTGTTGATTGCTCATTAGTACTTCAATTACCCTACTTCAGCATTTCCTTCTTTTCTTCCCCTGACCTTCCTGTTTGTGGTATTGTTCGCGGTGCGTGCGTCCGATTACTGGGTTTCAGGCACGATTTCAATCCCCGTACACATGCGCTTTTGGGCACCATGTGTGCTCTCAGCTAAACGATTCTATACCCTCCTCCCCACCCCTGTCCTGCAGCTTTGCTTAGCAATGGACAGGCCAGATTTGCATTGCTCCAATGTGCTTACTGCTACGGTGGCACACCCCTCTGCTGATGTCATGTATCTCCTCTGAGCCACTCCTCGGTGTTATAAAGCTGCACCGTATGGTACAATCTTCATCCGGCGGGACATTTGCGATTCAGTATTATCTGCCTCATTTGCATGGCATTGACTACTAATTCATAGTTACCGCGCCGGACACTATCGCAGGCCCTTAGCAACCCTTGCACCTTGGTTGTGGTGTTCCATGCCTACCATTGTGTATTATGCTGTAAACCTGATTTCTATTACGTTGTGATTTTATGCCATTTTTATATTGTTTCTTTATGTTACAGTTTCCGCACACATGCCCTGTGGTTGTGCTGTGTGTTACTGTGGACATGACATTAAATGCCATTGGCTGTGTATTTCACCATTGGCATATGTTAACTTTGTGATACATGGGTCTGGCCCGCTTCCATAGCTCCGATGTTCTGTTTGGGAAAATGTAAACCGTGTTTTTTGGTTTACATTTCCATGGGCTTACGCTATGCCTGCACCACTTCATGAATCACTATATGCCTTCATTTGCATGGTGCGACACTGCGCATGGGGTGATTAGCATACCTAAGCCGAGGGCTGCGCAGTTCTGGCGTACGCCGGTAGTGCATGTGGAATTGGATTGTACCTGAATCGCTCGATGGCCATATTTGGCATTATACCGCCTACGCTATGCCTGCGCCTGGCGCAAGCTTCATGAATCCCGGGGATAATGTAAAATAGTAAACACAGTGTAACTATTTGTATTAAGTCTATCTATATCCTCTTGTATTAAGTATGTCTCTTGGAAAAATATTTTGTGATGTAAACATCTTTAAATATTTATTTAGACTACTCCTCTTTTTACCATTATTCAGTCTATTAACATTAATAGAAATACAATTCACATATCATATTATAATAAAAGTATGTCTGCATATTTGTTCATCATAACTAATTTCATCTTTTCTGTAAATAAATCTAAATATATTATTTACCAAGTTTTCAGCTGAACCTATTTTATTTTTAAAAGTAGAAAAAAACAGAATTAAAGTATAAAATATTAAAGATAACCTTAATTCATATTTCCACCCTCCATGGAGTTTAATACACCTAGTTTGAATAGTATCCCTACTCAAACATGCTTTCTAACTTCCACAATCAAAGCAGACTTCCACTCCTCCATTATTTGAAAATTAATTTTAAATAAAGGTTAATTAATATAATATAATGAAATATATTAAGTACCTATAATTACATTAGAATTTGTATTTCAGGAATCATCATTTTAGATATGAAATTATCTTATTACTAATTTTTGTTACTGTTAATAGAATTCTCACAAGTACTATGCTATAGTTTAGTCAAACCATTTCAGAGTTATAAATCAACCATTTCCTAAACAAAAAGTAATATACACTATCTTATAGAGCATGAATGTTATTTTCAGTTAATAATAATATATTCATTTTGTAAATATTTTTCCATAAATCATGGCTCTATACAACACATACATCTTAAAACTCTTAGCAAATGCTTAACATAAGATTTATTTTCATATATATATATATATATATATATATATATATATATATATATATATATATATACTAAATATAGTTTCTAATGATTATTCATGAATTATTCATTAGTATGAAAGAATAGTTATGCAACTCTACACTTGTTCAATATAATCAGTTAAATAAAAAGTACTGTTCCTTTAAAAGTGTTTGCACATCTAATTTAACTAAATCATTTATGATGTATTCAATTTGGGTCTATATCACTACATCAAATCATTACTTCAATGAATGGCATTCATCAGAAATGCCGTTCATCGAATTCCCCTCATGTGGTGGGCTGCATCCCTCCCCCCCGCTAATTATATATACCAACTCTGAAATCAAACTAAAGTGGGGAAAGGGCAAGTATCCCATTCCTCGCTGTACCATGATCTCAGAATGAACAGTTTTAAGAATGGCATGGTCGATGTAAGTACACTGAAAATGCCATTCGCTGAACTGATAGGGACCCTTTATTTTGATACTACGAATAAATTAATAAACTCAAAATGTTGTCTGTAATAGAACCTGACTTATAAATGTCTACATTTAATTTTCTTAAACTACTACCGCAAAGTAATGTATATTTCTTGTCTTATAGCATGGTACGCAAAGCTGCATTTATCAATTATTTTTTTCAGACTATAGAAACAAATGCTGTATCTACAAAATATATTAAATAAATAGTGTTGTCTGATCTGTGTATCAAGGGTTTAAAAGTTAAATATATTTTGTTTTATTTCCTAAGAGACTACTTTCTTCAAAACATTTGCATTTAACATGACTTATGGCTTTCCACATGACATCATTAAAACATCCTTCTTACTGGCTTCAATCCTCTCTTTTTCACTCTCCATTTAACATAAACAGTCTCATGAGCTCTACAGGAAGAGCTAAGCAAAAGAAAAAAAACGTTAAAGTGTGGGATAACCAGTTAGAATGTGCACAAGCTCGGCTTACCAGTTTTAACTAACAGAAGTCTCTACTTCAGTCGACTAATGTAGCGAGACTCTATATCTCTGATGAGCAACCGCACATTCACTCCACCCATTCAGTCAACAAACCTCTTACACCTCATATGAGGCAAACAACTTAGAACAACCTTTCTACTAGTAACAAGAGAGAAAGCAAATAAAGAAATGGGAAACCCAACCCATTGTCTGTCATGAACCCAAACACTAGCACTCAAAACAAACCACAAACTCCCCGATTGGTCTTTCAAATGTACACAATACACCACTCAGTGAAACATGCACTAGCCCAACTGTTGTCCATTCTAAACTTTTTTAACAATGACCATTCTAAACAAACCTTTATAAAACAAGATCATACAAACTATAACAGATCATAATGGCAAGAAAATAAGCAAGAAAAGAGACTACAAATTTGCAACAGCCAGCACATCTTCTATGAAGCATGATAAGGTAACCCTATTCACTATGAGATCAAGATGCTCCAAAAAAGCCCCTTAGCCAAATTAATGCATACATAACATTAGTTAACTGCATTTAATCTAACCTATGCTATTTTTCATTATTTAGTTACCAACCAGTTTAATTATTGAAGCTCATAACTAGATAACAGACTTACTAAATATATGAATCATTTCTCAAAAGTGAGAATATTGCAACTATAAATCCATTTCACTTCTAGTGATGTAAGTTAAATAATAAATCAAATTATTAATTATTTTTTAGTGAATATCTTTTATAATAATGGACTTTAATAAAAGTTACCTTTTGTCAGTAAACATCCATATTCCTTTTCTTTTCAGATTGATTGGAATAAAACAATGACAATTAAACCCAAAGCAGCACCTTATTTGATGTATTTGTGTAATACAGATTTTATAATAAATAAAAGCCATTTGTCTTTTAGCTTCTTCTCATTCACCTTCCATCCATTCATTTCTGCATGTCTCTTCAAAGAACTATTTTTTCCAGTCCACATCTTCTGTTTTTTCAAGTATTTTATTTGTCTTAAGGAAAATCATGGCTGTTTCCATACTTTCAAATATTTTGATGTCATTTTGAAGAAATCTTTTAAATCTAGCTGGAAACAGCAAATGCAGTTTAATCTGTCTTTTCTTTACTTCTTTTACCAAATGGTAGACACGATCTTCTTTTTGCCATTGGTGCTGTAGAACAGCCATTATCAAATCTTATTATATTGTCATTCCTTTTAATTGGAGAATTAGAACATGTTATCTTTAAAATCAGTTCTTTATCCTGACTAGAAAAGAATCTGGCGGCCATGGTGGTGCAGCAGTTAGCATTGTTGCCTCACAGCAAGAGGTTCTCCAGTTCGATCCACGGCTGGGGTGCCTTCTGTGCGGAGTCTGCATGTCCTCCCTGCGGTCGTGTGGGTTTCCTCTGGGTGCTCCAGTATCCTCCCACATCCCAAAGACATGCTGTAGGTGAACTGGACACTCTAAATTGGCCCAAGGTGTGAGTGTGTGCATGTGTGTGCCTTCTGTGAAAGGTTGGGTGCTGGGCTGGCAACTCGATACTGTAAAACACTACTGACAATCATGAGCAGACAGGTGATCTGCTGTGGTGACCCCTAACTGGGAAAAGCCAAAAGAAGAAGATCCTGACTAGAAAAGAATCTAACAATTGTGGTCCTTGAATGAAAATGCATCTTCAGTGTCAGGATAACCAAAGATCTAAGAGCTCTTTCAATACCAAAAGACAGACTCAGGTAAGTGTAAAGTTTTTGGAAGCCAAGATGTAAAAAAATTACCATAGTGTCACCTTCTATTTTCTCTGGAAAACCATATATTTGTATTTTGTTTCTTCTTCATCTGTTTCCTAGCTCATCGATTTTCTTTAACAGAAAGGTATTTTGTTTTAGTAGAAATTCTATATTGTGTTAAACTTCTGGCATCCTTCCTTCTGTATCATTTAATGCATCTTCCATTCCAGAGATTTGTGTTTTCTGCTGTTTGATTATCTCATGTAGTTGTTCCATTTGGTTTGTACATTTTTCTTCAAAATTGTCCAGTTTGTTATCCATTTTATCCATTTTTATTGAACGTTTTCACATATTTGTAAGAACTGATTCTAATTCTTTTTTTTAATGATGAGTCCTATGAGATAGTTTTTGGATGACTCATTTTGAAGTTACAAGCAGACATCTTTTTGACAAAATAATGACAGGAAAAATATTTATATATAACAATGTTTCCACATAATATCCTTCAAAATTATATTTGGAAGATAGTCTCACTCTAAAAAGGAATTCAAAATAATATAGAATTTATATTTCCTATAAGAACGATATTTCAGATTGCAGAGCAGATGAATTATGCTGCTAGCTTGTCATCATCCTTGGCAATGCCCCCACCATCAATAGCTCATTCTGTCTGCAGGTTGCTGTCCTGGGGATTTTTATCCTCTAGAAATATTATCAGCCTTCCTTTCAAAATTGTCTCCAGGATTTTTCATGCTGCTACTATTAGCAAATGTGCCTGTAATTTATCCATTATTTTCCTGCATCACTTTCTATGTATAAGGACCACATAGCTGTTATAATCCAGTCCACAGATACTTAAGCAGTGGCCAGAGATTTGTAGAAGATCTGTGCCAGGAGATCTGCTGGCATGGTGACCAGAGTCCTGAGGACTCTGGGAGGTTGACCAGCTGTTTCTTTAGTATTATTCCTCTTAGTAGCAGTGAAATTTATCTCAACATACTCCTGTGTACCCCAATGTCCATAACTCTCACCAGTGTAGACACAGCCTCTGTTTATTTCCTGTTATGAAATAAGTAGCAAATAATTCATTTAGTTCTGCTGGGTTTTCTCAACCTTTTCTATTCTCCCTCTCCTTGCTCAGTCTGGCAAAATCCATTTTCCTTCCTATTTTTTTCTACACACCTAAAAAGTACTGATTCTACCCACCACATCTCTTTAGCGAATTCCTTTTAAGCTTGCAGCTTTCCTGGCCTCATTGATGTTGCTGCCTTCCTGTTATCCTGTTTGAACTGTGCCTCTCCACACATCCCCACCCTATTTACATTAGTATGGAGCTTTTCTCCCTGGGCCTTCGCTGAAAAAGGACCTGTGTCCAGTTGGAATTTCCTGGTAAACAAATGTAAATAAATAAATAAATAATAAATACATTTTCACCTCTTGTATGCCATTCATTTTTGCCATATACATATCATACTAAGTCCAGGTTTAGCTTTCATAAATACAGTCATGTTAAAAATGACAGCACAACACTGCAGTGTCTGTAGTCTAAAAAAAGGTCATAAATGAATCCATGTAAAAAGGTGTGGTGCAGTTTATTCAAACTAGAAGGACATGGTTTCATGTACTGTAAGGCACAGCAAACATGCTGAAGCAGACCTTAGTCAAATTGTTCCTACAGAAAAGAAACAGAAGTGCTTTTCACATAGAGGTGAGATAGCCAAAAAGAAATATGCTCCAAAAGAAAATTAAGTGAATGTCAACAGTGTTTCCAAGTTACAGGATGATGCAATTTCATTGCTGCAAAATAAAATATCAAGAATAGTGACAGCAACCAGAAAACAAACTGTAGAAGAAAATATGTTTACTGCTTTGGATGAAATTGTTGAAGGTGATGAAAGTTAGTCAGAAGAAGACTGTGACATATGGATGACTATTTCTTTTACAAAACTTCAAGAATGGGGCTGCACTGTGATTGACAGAAAGAAGAATAACAAATTAAATCTATGTCACTGAATGTTAAATGTGTTAAATCTATTAAACACGTGTTTGAATGTTTAAGATTAGTGCCTAAATTTGCCACAATATTTTTCTGTTGATGAACATTCATTTAAACAATCAAAATAAGTTATTTAGAAAAGCTTGGAGAAGGTTAGGACTATAGGACTGGTAAGAGTGGGCAGGTGTTTCAGGATATAGATAGGTCTGAAGAGGTGGAATTGGGTGATACTGAAGAACTAGTGTTTGTTTGACGGGATATTATTTTTCTTTTTCATCACACAGCTACTTTTTTAATACTTTCATTGAATTATTTCTTAATACATATGCAAACATACATTTATATAAAATAAAACAAACCATACTTACATGTTCACAGTTAGAAACATCATGCATCATATATTTTCTTTTGTATAATTATCATTAATCCAGCATTACATAAATTGATCGATTTTTGCCTTCCCTTAAACCTCACTACTCCTTAAAAATTATTCTGCATATATTCTTCCACAATTTCCATTCTTTCTATGTAATTTGCTCCTACGCTTTTCTAAAGGTCCCACTTTGAGTGCTTTAGTCTGTGTTACAATATTCAATACTTCAAATACAGCTGATTTAGACTTTGATTTCCATTGTCTAATAATAATTTCAGGACCTTATGATGTCTAGGCAATTTGGATCACCTATCTCAGCTAAAAAAAATCATTTCCTTAGTTATACCCATTTGTTCTCTCATTATTTATGACTGAGAATTCTTTACAGAATTTTTAAAGTCTGCCAACTAATTACACTCTCAAAACATATGTTCCCAGTAACATCTTTCTTCAATATCACATTTCCAACATTTGCCATCTACCTTAGAACAATTTGTTAAGAGTCTTATCAGGTTATAAAAAATACCTATGCAAACACCCCCAAGCAAAAATCCTAAATCTTCTACAGTTTGTTGCATATTTAGGAGCCATATATATGTTCTCCCATTGTTTCCTCGTGAATTGCATATCCAATCTCTTTTCTCAATCTTTTCTAATCTCCTCAGATTGAACCAATCCATATGTACATACATAGCTTACATCTATTGCTTTTGTTTTATCTTTATTAATTTTATAAACTGAAAAGAATTGAAACAGTCTCAAAATTTTCAGTAACACTAAGATGTCCTTTTCTGGTTTTATCAGGTGCAAAATAATATTGTTTGTGAATAAAGACAGAATTTCTTTATTACCATACCAATTAAATCCTTGAATTTCTGAATCCATATTTTCTTTGCCAGTGCCTCTAAATATAAGACAAATATCAAAGGGGAAGGAAGAAACCCCTGCCAGGATACTCTCTGTAGACACAACTTATCTGAGAAGAACCCTCCCACTTTAATTTTTGCCTCCAATCCCTCATATCCCTCCTAAGTAACCTTATTATTGCATCAGGGAATGCAAATGCTTCCATTGCCTTACTTATAGAGTCTCAGCTTACTATGGGAATACTTTCTCTGTATCAAGGCCCAGCAACAGCACTGGTATTTTCTTACAATTTGATTCCCTTTTGATCATCATTGTTCTAGTAACACTGTCAAATGTATGCCTCCCCTCTTCATTGATCCATATCTATCAATTTTGGCAACACCTTTGCCATTTTTAGCTATTATTGACCTAAACACCTTAATACTTTATAATCATGGCTTAAAATTGAAATGGGTGTATTAGAAGCTGGGTCTGATGGTTGTTTATGGTCTTTAAGTATTACAGCCATCAGAGATTTTTTCCAGGATGTTGGTGGTTCCTCAAAATACTGATAAATAAACTTTCCAGATCTTCATCACTTTTTTTTTTGCTCCTAGCTTCCAATCATCCATAGGAATCCCATCTATTCTGGAGACTTTCCTACAGGTTGATTATATGTCACTGTTTTCATCTCATTTCTTCCTATCTTAACTGTTAATTGTTGAGCCTCATCTTCTTCTAACCTTGGGATACTTAAGTCTTTCATAAATATTTCCATTTGTGCTCTTTCCTTGATTTCCATATTTCTCTGCTTTATACACATTTTCAAAAAAAAAATCTTAAATATCTCTAATACTGCTACATGACCTCTTATTATTTTTTTCTTGTTATAGGCCCCCTAAGTTTGGTAATAACCCATTCTACCTTCTGCTGCCTAAGTCATTGCGCTAAAACCTACTGTGCTCTGGTTTTACTATAAAAAAAAATAGTTGCTTAACATCAGTCTTTCTAAACTCGTGCATATTATCCAGATACTTCTTTATTTTCTCTTTAGTCCACTGCAGTTGCTGCTCTTCCCTTATTTGTAATTCTTTAACCTTTGTCAACCCCTCTAACTAATGCTTATAACTTTTTAAACATAACTTAACCATATCTATTTTTTCTTTTATTTCTACCATATTTTCATACTCTACTTTCATTTTATCCCACTTGCTAGCTATAACTTGTACAGAAACTTCTACTGGCCCTAAAAACTCTTGAATAATTTCTACGACTCATTCCTTAAATCCTTCTCTTTTTAACAGGTAGGTGGGGAAGTGCCATTCATTACCCTGCATTTTTATCTTAGTTTTTATTGGTGCATAATCTGAAATAGTTATTGGATATGTGCCAAAGCTTTCAATTAAATGCACATATCCCCCATGTCATGTGATTTCTGTCTAGTCTATCCAAACTATTGTACCTTGGGGAATAATATGTAAATTCTCTCAAAGTTCCTACTATTGAATTCACTTTTTTCAAAACAAATATTTTCATACATTTCTTCAGAAATCTACCCCCTTCTGTAACATTTTACGTCTAGACCCCCATATACAGTCTAACTTTTGCAAATCAAATTCCATCCCCTACCTATAAGTAATATTCTTTGCTAATAGTGGAGTGTTTCTCCCAAAATTCTCTTAAGCTCTATAATAGTAGTTTTAGGTGGAATATAAATATATCCCAGCATAATCTTCCTTCCTTGTCAGTAGCCCTTACTACTACAAATCTATCATTATAACCCTTTTCCCTCTTCTATCACTATTAGAGCTATTCTAGCAATTAGTAGAAGTGCTCCCCTTCCCCTTTTCCATTGTACCTGATATTTTACTGAATATTCATCCTGAAATGCTTTCTTTATCAAATTCACATGCTAACATTTTTCAAATATGTCTTCTGTAGCATTGCTATTTGCACTCTGCATTTCTTAATGCAATTCAATATTCTTACCATTTTGTAAATATCTGAGCCCATTCACTGTCCAAAATAATATGGCTAGTGTAGCATTATGATAAGAACTTATTATTTCCACCTGTGTGACAGCATTTTGTGTTACATGCACCCACTAACTTTTGCCAGGTTGATACTTTATACAGTTCTTTCTTGTCATCTCCATTTGAACCTATGTCACATTTCACAACACTTTTAGTTTTAATGAAAACCTTAAAAAAATAAACAAAAACACACAAACACCTTTATAAATTATTAACATAAAATAAGCACACAAAACTGTGTGCATTTTCAAAAAATGAAGTGCAGCCCTCCTAATAAGAATAATTGTCCCACATTGACATATGCACCCACAGGCATTACCCAACCTAAATTAAGGTTATTCATGCTAATTTACATGCCACAGCCTATGCTCCTACTTACACTAGTTGCTGTCTGTTCTTATCTTAGCTTTATTTCTCTCCAAGATATGAAAAAACAGCTTGTATGCTTTCAGAAAACATTAACATTTAACATTAAGAAAAAGTTCACTGGCTATCTTTAAATAAAACTAAAGTATATACTGTTCTAGTAAATGCACTGAAGTATTTAGGTACCAGCAAAGTTAATATCTTTTATTCATTTCCATTAATTTCAAATTGTGTTTTTTACCAAACTGCTTGCCCTTGTACATTTTAATTTTACATTTCTCTCAGCAAACAATGTCCAGAACTCTCCAGATTTAGTGCCCGTCAGCATGTCTCCATGGAAACATAAGAGCAGAATGTACAGCTACTCTTAATTGTACAGACTTCTCAACTTATACTGAACACTTATTTGATAAAGGAAAACATTTTATTGCATTTATAGTGTTCTCTTATTTCTTATTTTTACAAAGCCTACAGGCTTACAAAATTAACTTGTAATTAGATTAAGCCAAGAGCATTAAAACTGACATGTAGCTATGCAAACGTAAGGGAAAACATGTCAGCTCTAAATATATGATAACCAGTACAATTTTACAACCAACCCATCCTCCACTACAACAGCACAAGATTACTGCATATTCATTTAGACATGGTTTTCCCCAGGCGTTAATCTCTTTTTACATTTGAATGACTACTTTTCTTAAGAATAGATAGAAAACATTGTTTGCTTTGGTATGTTTATCACACATACAACAATCACTGAAAGTTCTTTACTATATACGTTGTAATTTATATCATGTAATGTTTATAAACAAACACTGTTTAGAATAAAAATATGTTTACTTACAATTAATTTCTTTTTTTTTCTTTTGCTTTATTTCAGTGTTCTTCCAAACATTAATGACATAGAGTGGGGTATATGCTTTTCAGTTCCCCTCACACATTTATCAAAGTCAGCAAAAGTCCAGTCTTTCTCAGCTACATTTTCTTGTAAACTCATATTTCACAAATATGATTGATGCTTTATGATCTCACATTTATTTACTAATGTCAGTGTTGACTGTCCTCTTCCTCTTCATTTCCCTCTCAAACCTCAGACTCCAGTTCAACTCCAAGGTACCTCTGATTCTTGTAGTCAACTCCTGTGTTTTTTTCTGTCTTTCAAGCATTTTTCTTTGGAACATTTGAAAAGGTATCACTGCCAAGTCTATGAACTTTATTATCAGAAAAAAATGAGAACCAGCGCCCCCTTTTTCTTGGACAAACTTTTGTCTTTCCTTCTTAGCCTGTTCTTTATCAAAAAGTTACTTTGATCCTCCTGGAAAAAAATATTTTAAAGACAGCTGGATACAGTAGCTTGAATCTCATACTTGCCTCTGAACACTCCTTGATTGCTAAAATAAATTTGCTTCTATTCTGCCTGGTGTACAGTGAGCAATCATTCTCCACAACTACTTTCACCAATTTTTAATACTTTGCCCTTCTGCCACAGTTTTCTCAGGGTCAGCTCTTTCTGCTGGTATGATTACATCTTTACTAATACAGGTCTTGGCTACTTTCTTATGGCCAAGTTTTGAGAATACACAGTATGGGCCCCTTACCAAATCCTACTGTGGTATACCAGTCTAGTTGCTTATTTGTGCTTTCATAAAATCAGTATAGTCTGTTCCCTCCAGTTTCACTGGTACAGCATAAAAGCTCAGGTTTTCTCTGCATGGTCTGTCTTCTAATATGACCATATTTTGAAACAGCTCTTCTAGAACAGTGTCATACCCAGCCAGCCTTTACTTCATTTTGATGTTTGATTTTTGCAGTTTTATCAATTCATCTGAGTAACTGTTTAAAGCGTCCATTTTTTCAGCATTTTCTTATCTGGGTTGATATATTCATTTAATGTTTCATTTATTTTATTTAGCTCTGAGCACATTTGATTTATATTTTTCCTCTGTATTACTGGAAGACATCTCCTGTATCAAAGCTGGAGCATGAACTGCTTTTTGCTAAACAGCTGCCAGATATTTCCCAGTCAGTGTTTTCTCTTAACCTTTTCTAATTGATTTTCTTTCAGACTGTCTATGTTTCATCTTTACTGTCATCCAGGCAGTGTAATTTTTAGCCAGTTACTGAATAGCTAGCCCTTATCTATCAATTTTTCTTTATACATCAGGAAAGCTGAAGTCAAGCTGTTGATCACTGTGCAGCCATCTTGAAAATTGGGAAAGTATCAATCATTGATAAAAACTACAAAACATATTTCTCATTTTGACAAATTTGTTCATATAGATCTAAGTCTAAGCAGAACTATTGAAAATGTTTTCTAAAGACTTTTTTGCTGTTATTAAGAAACTATATGGAATAAAAATTTAAATTGGTCTTAAGGAAAAATAAAAAATATTTAGCTAGCACAATGTATTTGTTAAAATTTCAATATATATAACTTATATACATTGACTATATATCTAAATATCTGTAGGAGGTGTGTGTTTTTATAAATCATAAAGTTATGAATCTTAATATGGTGCTAGTATAGAAGCATTATGAGATTGAAAGAATGAATGAACTTTCAGCAAGATTTGAAGTTTTATTTAGAAACTAGTAGATAGATGAGCAAAACTGAATATAATAATTATGATAAATAAAAAAAGTGTTACAGGAATGGTGTGATAACAAAACATGATTTAGTTAATGAAAGTGAGAGAAAAGGTCTAGGATGAAAAATTGGCAAACTTTCATAGAATAATAGATTAGAGATGCATAAATAATACATGTAGTATTTGAGGGGTTGATGAATGAAGAGAATGAGAGGGAGAGAAGGTTGGATGATGTAGGGATAGTGAATCATGAAGTACAATGGATTAGCAAGGAGGAAGTAAGGATAGCTATGAAGAGAATGAAGAATGGAAAGGCTGTTGGCCCAGATGATATACCTGTGAAAGCATGGAGGTGTTTAAGTGAAATGGCAGTGGAGTTTTTAACCAGATTGTTTAATGAAATCTTAGAAAGTGAGAGGATGCCTGAGGAATGGAGAAAAAGTGTTTTGGTACCGATTTTTAAGAATAAGGGTGATGTGCAGAGCTGTAGTAACTACAGAGGGATTAATCTGATCAGTCACAGCATGAAGTTATGGGAAAGAGTAGTGGAAGCTAGGTTAAGAAGGGACATGATGATTAGTGAACAGCAGTATGGTTTCATGCTGGGAAAGAGCACTACAGATGCGATGTTTGCTCTGAGAATGTTGATGGAGAAGTACAGAGAATGTCAGAAGGAGTTGCATTGTGTTTTTGTAGACTTAGAGAAAGCATATGACAGGGTGCCTAGAGAGAAGTTGTGGTATTGTATGAGGAAGTCAGGAGTGTCAGAGAAGTATGTAAGAGTGATACAGGATATGTACGAGGGTAGTGTGACAGCGGTGAGGTCTGAGGTGGGAGTGATGGATGCGTTTAAGGTGGAGGTGGGGTTACATCAAGGATCAGCTCTGAGCCCTTTCTTATTTGCAATGGTGATGGACAGGTTGACAGACAAGATCAGACAGGAGTCCCCATGGACTATGATGTTTGCAGATGACATTGTGATCTGTAGTGAGAGTAGGGAACAGGTGGAGGAGACACTGTAGAGATGGAGATATGCTCTAGAGAGAAGAGGAATGAAGGTCAGCAGGACTAAGACAGAATATATGTGTGTGAATGAGAGGGAGGATAGAAGAATGGTGAGGATGCAAGGAGTAGATGTGGCGAAGGTGGATGAGTTTAAATACTTGGGGTCAATATTTCAGAGTAACGGTGAGTGTGGAAGAGAGGTGAAGAAGAGAGTACGGGCAGGATGGAGTGGTTGGAGAAGAGTCTCAGGAGTGATTTGTGACAGACGAGTACCTGTAAGAGTGAAAGAGAAGGTCTACGAGAGGCTAATGAGACTAGCTACATTATACGGGTTGGAGACAGTGGCATTGACAAAAAGGCAGGAGTTTGAGCTGGATGTGGCAGAGTTAAAGATGTTAAGATTTGCACTGGGTGTGACGAGGGGGTACAGGATTAGGAATAAGTATATTAGAGGGTCAGCCCAGGTTGGAAGGTTTGGATACAAAGCCAGAGAGGCAAGATTACATTGGTTTGGACATGTGCTGAGGAGGGATGCTGAGTATATTGGGAAATAGATGCTAAGGATGAAGCTACCAGGTAACAGGAAAAGAGGAAGGCCTAAGATAAGGTTTATGGATGTGGGAGAGAGGACATGCAGATGGTTGGTGTGACAGATCTAAATGCAGAGGACAGGAAGAAATGGAAACAGGTGATCCGCTGTGGCAACCCCTAATGGGAACAGCCAAAAGTAGATGATGAGTAAGAGGGACAGTTTATGATTATTTAAAGTGTTGGAAGATACAATTGAAAAATAGAAAAATGGAAGTAGGAATTAGGGGATATGTCAGGAATGTTGATCAGGTTGCTTGATGCTATGATTTTATCAGGGGGCTTGATGGTATGATTGAGTTAGCTATAGACAATATGAATTACAACGCTAGTGAAAGTGATCACTTGGGATATGCATGCAAATAAGCAACATAGACATGGATGGTAGGGAGTTTTACTATAGCAAAAGTTGTAAATACTATTAAATAAACAGATAATGGAAAAGTTCCAGGATGACATAGCTTCCTTACAAAAGGTATTTGCTTTTTGTGACCTTAGCATATGGATAGCTGGTGGAAATCTTTCCACAAGGAGAATAATGATTCTTTTCAGATGGGTATTTATGTTTTCTTAATTAAAAAGAGAATTTAGTGGATAAATGTAACAGAATGAAGGGGGTAGCTGACCTGGTTGAAAAGTATCATGGGGTATGATTTGCAAATGCTGATATGTCTTTAGTGCACCACTGGCACTGAGAAATGAATACTGATATTTTATTTACACCCAGAGTTGAAGCACTTTATCACTTTATATGTGATACAAACTGCTTGGAAAACATATGCTATAGATTAAAAATAGAAAAGAAGAATGTTTTTTTTTTGGGGGGGGGGTCCTATAATGCTAGCTTTATTGTCTTCAACTTAAGGTTAAGAAGGGTGCCAGGAAGGGTGGCCTAATGGTTAAGGTGTTTGCTTTACAAACACAAGGTGCAGTGTTTGAGTCTCACAAGGGATAATTGCCTAGGCGTAAAATGGCTTGCAAGGGCAGTTAGTTTAGTACTAATCTATGAACTGTGAATTTTAGGCTTATAAATACCCTAGGGCAGATAACCTAGTATGAACCTATGAACCTATAACCTCGAAAAAGGGCATAGCAAAATTAATTTAAAATGGGTGGTGAAAGCCAAACACACTCTGGCTAGGCTTATAAATGCCCTAGGGCAGATAGCCTAGTATAAACCTATGAATCTATGAACCTATATGAGGATGGCACAGGCTAACATATTTGATAGCAATGGCCGTGTGTAATCAAAATCCATAGTGCCACCATTCTATGCAATGAAGTCTCTGTGGAATTAATTTGTATAGCTTAAGCCAGCAACTGATTTAGATGGGGCTATTTTACAACAATTTTGTGATAACAACACAAAACAAAAAAGACTCCTTGGAATAAGCCAAAACAGGATGATCAACATACTGAATAATTAGATCTACATTAGTTTATTTAGTCCACAGGTAAGTCCTTATTTTTGATGTATTTTTACAGAGGCCACATTGTTACTTACAGACTGGTAAGTTTGCATCACATGATTAGTGATCTATGATATTTAATCAGGGAAGTTAGTTTGCTTTTGTTAGTTCTGATGAAGCTCGCCATCATTACAATACACAGTTTTAAATGCACACATTTTTCTACTGTTTTGCAAGGGGCAAGCCCCCCAAGCCCCTGCTAATTATATATTCTAACTCCAAGATTGCACTACAATGAGGAAAAGGATAACTTACCAGATCCCCAATGTAGTGCAATCCAATTCACAACAACAACACTCAAAACTGCGAACACAAGCTGCATGTTGACATTTCGGAGTTGACAGGATTTGCATTCGCAGTTTTGCCTTTTTGCACCTTCACCTTTGACCTTCTGATGGACAATAAGTTGATTTCATTATTTTGATAGCAATATCTATCTATCTATCTATATATATATATATATATATATATATATATATATATATATATATATATGTATATATGGGTTCGCCTCAGAATCTCGAACTACTGAAATCCAGAATTTCAGTAGTCCAAGACCAGAAAGGCGAAAATGCAGAATACCAAAAACCCAAAAGTGTGAAATTCAAAATCCCGAAGTTCGGAGATTTTGAATTAGCGGTTCTGGTGTTGCGGTATGTGAGTGGATAGCTAGAAATGTAGGTAAGTATTTGTGTTTTACGGGTTTTGGGTAGGGGCTTTAATGTGTGTCTGTGTGTTTTGTTAATGTGATGTGTGTGTGCGAGGAGAATGTAGCTTGTGTAGTGGTGTTTTTGTGTGTTTGTCTGTGTAGTGTGACTTCAGAGTTAGTATATTTAAGTAGGAGGGTGTGGGGGGGTGCAGCCTCCACATGGGGGGTACAGAGGGGCTTGCCCCCATTCTTGTATTTTGGGTAGGGGTTTGTGGTTGTGTATGTGTAGGGAGGTGTATGTTTGTATCTGTGTGTGGTATGTGTTGTATAGAAGTCGCAATTTTAAATTTCGCCCTTCTGGGGTTTCGGCTTTTTGGATTTTCGGCTTCATGGTTTTGAGATACTGAAATTCAAGATTTCAATATTTCGAGATTATGAAGTGAATCCGTATATATATATATATATATATATATATATATATATATATATATATATATATATACATATATATATATATATATACATATATATATATATATATATATATATATATATATATATATATATATATATATATATATATATTTATGCATGCGTGTGTGTTTTATGTTTTGTGTGTTCTGTGTTTTGCTGCCATGCATCAGTGGCATACATATTTCCATTTTCCTGCTGTTAGTTATCCTGTGAGGCAAGATATAGAATAATGCAGTCATCATGCTTGAAGAGGAAGGAATATCTTTCAAGTGGTAGCATGATGAACTTAGAAACACCCCTAGTGTTATGGAAGTAGTTTTGTTTGTAGATGAATTTGTGTCAGGCAATATTTGTTTCTCATGTGCTGTGTTAAAGAGGAGTAAACTTTAACTGAAGAGACTGCCTTAAGCAATAGTTGACCTAAGGTGTTTTGTGCAATAGAATATGGCTGATCTAATTAATATCTCACTAAACATTGGGAAGGATGGTAGCACAGATGGGTATCTGACCTGGCTTCTAGAGAAAGTTGGGACTGAAGATGAAGGAGACTATTATAGTTGCATTAATAAAAGTTAATGTCACTCAGAAGTTCTGGCAAATGTTTGCCCAATCTTTGAGTTTGATGAGAAGGTAAAAATAGATGGTCCGATTCTGAGTGCTAAAATGAAAAAGGAATTACCTGAGGTTACAAAGTTGAAGCAATTTGGTGTCACTAAGTTGCATTCATTGACTGATCTTACATGGTTACTTTGAAATGTGTGAAACAAATCAGAGTTTAGGGAAAGACTAAGACAATTTATAATTTGTTCATAACCAGAAGGCATTTGCTATC
The DNA here is from genome assembly GCF_019279795.1 of Protopterus annectens. Taxonomy (NCBI): domain Eukaryota; kingdom Metazoa; phylum Chordata; order Ceratodontiformes; family Protopteridae; genus Protopterus; species Protopterus annectens. The sequence continues at coordinate 376,209,234 of NC_056733.1, forward strand.
ATTAACTGGAAGTTTTTATTTCAGAAATGTGGATTGGTAATAGGAGAGGACCATTTTCTCAAAGGTGTTTAGGCACTGAATGATGAACCCCTACTAGGCAGCATAGTGAATACAGTATTCTCAGATCAAGTCAGTCTGTGAAGAGTACAAGAGGCTATGCCCTTTGTGCCATTGTCTATTCCTATTAATTATGGAGAGGTTGCTTCTGGGTGTTAGGGCATGTTTCCTGTGTGGGGGCAATGAAGGAAACAGGAGTAGTTTGAAGTTGTTCACAGATGACTGCGTAGATCTCTTGAGTGATCTTTCCAGATGTTGACATGGCTATTAGATATTGAATATTTTAGAGCTTTTTGAAAGATGTTATCCTTCAATTTCATCCCCCAAAAATGTTGAGTTATTGTGATAAGAAGAAAGTAGGTTAAGGCAATTGGATGATTTTACTGAACTAGGGAGAATAGAAATTAAGGCTCAAGTTTTATCAAAGTATGAGTCAGATCAAACGGGTGGTAAGATTAAAGGTTTGTTGGACAGGTGGTCTGACAAAGATGGCATATTCAGAGATAAGATAATAAGGTCTAAGTTTTTTTTTTTTTGTGTGTCTTTTACCTCAGTTTCTACATCTCTTGTCTAATCTGGGTACTAGCCCAAAATACAGTCTTTTTCACAAGTTTCAGAGGTGCTGTGATATTTACATACATACATACATATATCTGGAGGAGTCAGCAGGATGAAATGACAAAGCAAGGGTGTAGATGAGTAAGGCAGTAGGAGAGGGCTGCAAGATGCCTAACATTAAAATATATGCAGTTAATCTCAGTATGGTAAAGAGACTAAGGAGAATGGAGTTGAAGCAACTTAGTTGTATGGTATAGGGAAGAGTGGGTTAGTTGAGAAATATGTAAAAAGTAGAATAGGATACAGATACAGAGATATATAAATGCTTCCAAGGACCCATATACAAATCAGGAAGCCAGCTACAATATTTGTCTATAGAGTGGAAGATGGAGAAATGTGTTGGGGTGAGTTCATGGAGTGGAAAAATAAGGTGTTAAGCAATATGAAGGATGTTCAAAAGAGTGGGAATGAGGAGTGCTTTTTAACTTTCAAGAGCTGCAAGATAGAGATTTACTTTAGAGAATCAAGACTGACTATTGTACAACGTGTTTAGTGAAGTATATAAGATCATATAAGGGGCATAAAGCAAAACATAGTAAGATGGAAAAGAAGGACAGTAAGCAAGGATAATACGTGATGTGATAGGGAGCAATTGGTTTTCTCTATAGAGGTCTGTGCATCTAATTGGTAGAGCAATTTGCTTAGAATTTTTTATAGACAGAAAAGTACCCTGTGGTTAGTAGAAGGGGTTTATGAGGAGGCGTAGCATATTATTAAAAACAAGTGAACTTGATCGTCAGATGCAACTGTTGCAGAGGTGGTATAGGACACAACGGAATATCAAAGAGAAGGGTTGATGGGACAATGCATCTTCCTGAAGATATGGCATCCCTGAAGCTGATCATATATGTATGTTTTGGTAGTGTGAAAAGGTGCATGTTCTGTGGAGCTGGCTTGTATTGTGGACCGAGGTTTTCTCTGATGGAATAAATAACAGATAGAGTCTTTGCATATTTGGTTTACAAACTGAGGGGAAGACATGGACAACCTAGAAGCAAGTATAATTATAATATATATATAATGTTTTAATTGAGAAGGATGATAGCTAAGGAATAGTCTAAGAATAATCTAGGAGTAGAGATCAAAGGAATTTGTGGCAGAAAAGAAAACGTGAGAAGTTGTGCAGGAAGGAGTCAGTTACATGATGGCACACAGAAAGGGGTTCACTATGCCATGTGGAAATAGTACAACAGGAACAGCTTCTCTTATAGATGACAGGGGGAAGTTTATTTATGAAAACACTAAGAAAATGATAGCAGGGCCTTGTTTCTTCTCTGTCTTCCATGGAAGGAATACAGCCTTCTAACCTCTTGGCAATCCACTAACTAATGAATGATAGAGGGTGATACTTGGGTGACTTCACTTTCTCCTATCAAGAGGTGCTGCTTTTGCTTTGCTGTCAATGTATTGATAGTGTAGGAGTAGATTTATTATTTTATGATTTATTAATGATAAGTTGTTGAGTTTCTTTTGGAAGTAAGGGAAGTATACGCCTAGTCGTGTGTGAGGCAGGCAAATGCATATTGCTGAGGCCATTGCACATGCCTAATTAAAAAATGATCATCTGTATGTCTTTGCAGTTATAGGAATACCTTCTTGGTGTGACTGTTGTAGTTCTGAATTTTGACAAACAATAGAGTTTTATCAAGAGATATGGAAGGGCCAGGTCTGCCAATCAATTAAGTGTAGGGGAATAACTGGATAATAATCATGAATATTTTAAGAGCAACTCAAAAAATAAGGTGAGGTGGTTTTCTTTCTCTTGAGATGAGCTTATTATTGCTTTCCTATTTGGTTTTGGTTTTATATTTTTCTAAATGGAATTATATTGAACTGTCATATTAGTTACATTGGGTGATGTATCATTGTGGATTTCTTGTGTGTGCTGTGTGTCATATAAAACATTATAATAATAAATACTAAGTAAAAACGACTGACTGCAAATCCTACAAATAAGAAACTTAACAGTGTTTTTCCTTAGTTGGCTTTGCTGTTCCACATTACCATTAACTGGGAGATCCCCTGTACTCCATCTCTAACATATCTAAGAATGAGATCAACAAACAAAGCTACTTTTAGTTTGTACCACATAGCTTTCCATCCAGTAGGACATTCTTGCTGCAACAGACTTTGCGAGTCAGAAAGCTCTTCTGCAACACTTAACTATAACTCAGTAGTATTTTTTATCTGTTTTAACCAGACAACTCAATGGGTCCAGCATCCCTTTTCAGATATGACACGGGCTTTACAAGAAGCAAAAACATTAAATAACAGTGACAATGAAATTTCTGAAGTTACAGTTGCAATATATGTAACCCTGAGACTTACACAACATATAATATATAACTTGCTTGCCAGTCCTTATTGAGAAGTAATGGGTAATGCATAATGCAAACTATATAGTGGACAGTATAGCAATAGCAGCAATAACTGGGTAGTATGGCAGTGCTGTTATCTAGCGTCTCTAAATCATTCACATTCATATTCAGAAAATAAAAGCACTTTAGTTTTGCTAAGAAAGCCATCAAGTACATGCTGATTTCTAATCATCATAGGTAGTTGGTTCCAACAGGCTGGACCCAGTCCTTGAAAATATTTTTTTTGTACCTGTGGCAGTGTCAAGAAGTGTTTGGAATAATGTTTGGGGACTGCAATATTTGGTTCTCCGTGTGCAAGCAGGAATTCTGCTTAATCAATTTGCATATGAGGATTAATAAGAATGTTATCTCTTCCTGTCACTGATATGCACTATGCTTTTTCTAAGAGCAGTCATCAATAGGTTCTGTAGGAAGTAAGGAAAATACACCTCCTGTACCATCCAACCAAACACCACATTCAATGGTGACTTTAATTACTCTGATATTAACTGACAATCATGTATGACACCAAACATGCAGAGACTCCTAGCAGCTGTAAACACAGACTCCTTGGTCCAGATTGTCAATACACTGACCAGGGTGTAAACATACTGAATCTGGTCCTCACTAATATGGGAAAGTACTGCACCACCTGTATGCCATCACCAGTAAGGGCAGACCACACACTGATGCCGTTTGAAGTAAAATTAAAGCCCAGAACCCCAGCTAACTTTGGAATGTTCAGGAACTAGTCTAATGCTATTGTCCTACTCTTAAGCAATAACCTGGCAAAATTTAAAGTCCCATTGAACCATGAGAACATTGTTGCCCATGCGGAACTGTGCACAGAAACTATATACAAGCATGTTAACAATTGCTTAAAAGCTGTTGTACCCATCAGAAAAAAAGTACAGAAATATCTCAGAGACAATCCATCCTAGTGGAATCACAACATTAATAGGTTGTAAAACAGAATGGAGAAAATCATGGTAACAATTAAGAGTTATATGACCCAGGAGGATAAAAGCATTCTCATTAAACTAAACAAACAACTCAGAGGACAGATAAAGTCTACCAAAACCAAATGTGAGGTAAATATGGCCTTCAAGGTCAGGCACAACCACAAGGCATTCTTTAGTAGATCTGCAACCTCAAAGGCAGTACACAATTGTGTACAGAGTTCATTCTTAATGGACTCACCTACAATGAGCCAGAAGATACAGCAAACCTACTCGCAGACAAATTCACCTCTAACTTTACCCCTCTCTTACCTCAGCATCCCCTCAGGAAATATCATCAAATATAACTCCCCAGTTTATTACTAGGAAGTAGGTCCTCAATGCTCTCTCTAAGACCAGGAAGCTTGCATTGGTGGGTCCTGACAATATGACAGGCTGCTTTCTAGACAGCATGAAACAAAACATAGCAGGCCCTTTGGAATCACTTTTTAACCTTAGCTCCAAATAGGCTTTATGCCTCAGGAATGAAGAGTGGCAACCATCTTCTCTCTGCATAAAGGCAGGGCATCTATGGACTCTAAAAATTACAGACTCATAAGTCCCACTAGTCTCATATGCAAAGCCATGGAATAAATCATCATGCAAATAATCAGTAATGACATAGGAAACCTCCAGACACTGTAATCAATTTGGCTTCATCAAGGGCAGGTCATATCTAGTCATCCTGGTTGACTTCTTTGAGAAGGTCACCAAAGCAATGGACGATGGCAAAATAGTTCACAGTGCTACCTTGACCTGGCCAAGGCACTTGACACTATACCCTATTTGGGCATTGTTGACAAACTCATGAGGTTAGGTATAAACTCTAATGTTATCCAGTGGATAGCCAGCTGGCTCACAAGCAGGATATAGGAAGTTAAAATGGCAAGTCTATCTCTACAAACAGGCAAAGGTACCACTGGAGTCCCTCAGGGATTGGTCCTGGAAATGCTCATTTTTAGCATCTACCTGTCTAAAGTTAAGGCCGATGTCAAGGGCCTCTGGCTGACCAAAATTTCAAATAATTGCAAATTACGAGCACTCATAGAATTCCCCCACTGGCACTAATGATTTTCAAAAAGGGCTGACAGACAAATAACTGGTGTCAGAGACATGGACTAAAACCAAATATCAAAAAATGTAGATGAATATCCTTAAGGAAGTTGGCCATCCCGGGTAACTACCATATTGACAACACTCCCCTAAGAGTCAACCCAGTAGTCAAGGACTGGGGGGGGGCATACCTAGACAGTAATCTAGATTTTGACCATCATGTGTCTATGATAGTGAAGAAATCATTCTATGTTGCACAACTTATAAACAAAAGTAAGCATCTATGTCCAAGGAGGTCACTGTCCCTCTGTGTTCAGTGCTCTTCAGAATTATCATTGAGTACATTCACCTATTTGATATACATAATCAGACACATCCAACAATTAGAACATCTGCAGATGTTCCTCACTAAAAGAATACAGGGCATTAAATAACATGTCCTATGCTGACTACCTAAAAGACCTAACTCTGTATTCTGCTTACTGCAGGCTGTTGAGGAGAGAATTACGCCTCTCATACAAGGCATCTTTGGACCCCACACTGATGGGCCTTCCTCATAACTTCAAAACATATAGCACCATTATCCATTCTAAAGACTTCATCCTTGCCTGTGATATAAATATGACCTGCTGGAGAGACAGGTATTTATCCCAGGGACTACCCTTCTCTGGAACAGGTTCCACATCCATATGAAGCAGAGTTCCTCCATAATCCAATTCAAGTGCAACCTGGAAAACTAGATTGGGAACTGTAAATTCATCCCTGGCTTGGCATCTCTGTTTCTAATGGATATAGTCTGTAAATGGTTCATCACCCTGGCCCTTGTTTTTAAATGTTTCATCTTCCAAGCCCTACTTACACTACCAAAGCTACCCGAACTTGTCAAAGATTTAGGATGTACAGTTAGGCTTAAAAAGACTCCCAGTGGTCATCAGCCACACACCTATGAACCAATGAACCTCAGCATTTTTTTCCTGTAATCGGAATCAGTTTGACAATATATGATGAATTTTGGGTTACAACTGGTAGCGCATGCCCTAATTTTGATAGAAAAACATTTTCAGGTTGGGCTTTTCTGGGTAAGATTGAATGTCTTTTAACTTAGTTTTAAAAGCTACATTGCTCTACCCACACTCTTTTTGTATGGATATTGCAATATTTTGGTAATAACTGTACTACGTAGCCCCCAAGTGCCACGTGTGTTACTTATATGCATGTGTATATGATACATATATATATATATATATATATATATATATATATATATATATGTATATATATATATATATAGATGTGTGTATGTATATATATATATATATATATATATATATATATATATATATATATATATATATATATATATATATATATGCAGAAAACACCAAGGCGAAGTATCCCAAAAAATGTGTAAAGACAAATTGTACCCCAATGGAAGGAGCAAGCAAGTACAAATCCCCAAGCACAATGGAACACCAACTTAAAGATTCAATCTCTTAGGTTGCATATAGCAGAAACTGTAGTCACCGATGGTATCTTTAAAACAAAGCCGTTTATTAAATAAGTAAAAGGTGAGCGCTTTCGCGGGCAGGCACACCCGCTTCTTCAGACAAATTAATGACAACAAAATCCAGTTTTAAATACGCTCAGTAAAACAAATGCAACCAATCAACATTGCACAGCGTAACTTCCTGCCAAGTTACGCGATATATTTACAATAAACTTCATTTGTTAAAATAGCATTCCTTAAATGAAATACTGAAATTTTTAAAACACTTTAAAACATTTCAAAGACCTGAACATGTTTGTTAAGAAGCCATACTGACTTAACCACGGAACTGAAATCTAAGCCTTTTAATCCGTTTCATTCTATGTGAAGCAGCAAGATTCAATTACATCCTTTGATAATTGCTGAATATTGTATAGTTAGTATTTTATTTAAGGAATGCTATTTTAACAAATGAAGTTTATTGTAAATAATCTTTAAGTTGGTGTTCCATTGTGCTTGGGGATTTGTATTTGCTTGCTCCTTCCATTGGGGTACAATTTGTCCTTACATATATATATATATATATATATATATATATATATATATATATATATATATACACACACACACACACACAGATTTGAAAATTTCATTTATTAGTTTATGTATATTAATTATATCTTTCTATTGTATTTTAATGTAAAATAGTTATTACTTTCATTTAACTAAATGATGCTGTGAGGGTTATAACTTTTTAACTATGTGGAATTGTAGCAATAAATTTTAAGGGTATTAATTTTAATGATATTTCTGCCAAACTGTCATGTGTTGTTGTGCAATTCCATTTATAAATGTCATTTTAGTCATTTTTGTATATCATGTTTTGGATTAAAATTGCATAATGTTAGTATCAGAGTTTAGGTGGTAGACATTTGTAGGATATATGTTGAAAATCTCAACTGTCTTTAAGTATTGGCAGTCTGTTTTAAGCCTGGAATGGCTATTTGTAATTGCGCCACCCACGTGGAGCCATTCTGAGCGTGCTGAAGCTGTTATCCTTCTCAAACCGTTCTCTAAATGTAAAACAGGGAATTGAGTCTAATTAGTGTTTCTCGGTTTTCAACCTGTGCTACATACCCTGCTTATCATGCTTTAATGAGTATATTTAATTTTTGTTAACATCAGGGAGCTATTTTAACCATTCTCTAGTCCTGCAAAGTCCCAGACTCTTAATCGCTAACACTATCTATAAACTATTTTTCAAATATCAGCAAGTGGGCCTCGGGTTTTTTAGTGGTTTGAAAGCTAATTTAAACAGAGGTATACTTTCTGTAGTCTACTACAACCACAATTAGGTCCTGTGAATCTGGGTACTGGCCGTAACTGCTTTTAGGTTCATAGGTTCATAGTTAGGTACTAGGCTATTGGCCCTGGGGCCTATACAAGCCCAGCCAAAAAGGTACCCTGGCTTTTGCCACCCAAGAAAATTATTTTCATGTGCCACTGTCGAGCAGAGCCACAGAGGTGATCCCTGGGGTGAATTTTCTATTTCCCATCCAATCATCAAGATTTTTCTTGAAGAGTACTAATGAGGAGCTTTGTTTGATATAGATTGGTAGTTTATTCCAGAGTATGGGAAGTGTCTAGACAGGAATCTATCCCTCTGGCATGTTCTGTTTATTGTGGTGACAAGGTTTAGGTCCCTAGAGCATGTAGCTTGGAGGGATTGGGATTTCTTTAAGTGGAGCATGTCCAACAGCTCTGGGGTTGACATAGCTTTGTATGTTAGGCAGAGATCACCTCTGAGTAGGCGATATGTGACGGAGTAAAGCTGGAGTTTTTTGAGACTGTCTGCATAGGGCATCTGTTTGAGGCTGGTCATCCCCTTTGTGAGGTATTTCTGCAGCCTTTCCAGTTGTTGTAGATGTCTTGTGAGGTACATACCAAAAGGGACATTGTACTCTATAATGAGTCTAATGAGTGATGATTAGAAGGGAACAATGACCTGTTTTTTCTTGATGAGAAACGTTTTGTGATGAGGTGTGCCACATAGAAGGATTTCCTGACTACAGTGGCAATGTGATTATCAAAGGAGAGGTTACTGTCCACCTGTGTCCCAAGGTCTCTTATCACACTTTCAGTGTTAAGTATACTACCGCCTATGTTGTAGTTCATGGGTACAGAGTTTTTACCAAAGGGGATGACAATGCACTTTTTGGCATTGAGCTTGAGGCCATGGCTTTGACACCAGGCATCTGTCTCAGTGAAGTCCTTTTGTAGGATGTCCACATCGTTAGGAGTTTCGGTTATGGCTCCTAGTTTGCAGTCATCTGTGAACTTCGTTAGCCAAAGACCTTCTGTGTTAGCCTGTACTTCAGAGAAGTAGATACCAAACAGGAGAGGACCCAGGACTGAACCCTTTGGTACTCCACTTGTCACTGGTCTGAAGTCGGATTTGGAGTCTGCTACTTTCACAGTGTGGGTTCTGTCAGTGAGTCAGTTGGCAACCCATCTTGTGACATAGGGATTTATACCTAGTTTAGTGAGTTTATCTATAATTCCAGAGTGGGGGATGGTATTAAAAGCCTTGGCAAGATCTAGAAAGGCTGTGTGAACCACCTTAATCTTGTCAATGGCTTTGGTGACTTCTTCAAAGAAGTCTATCAGATTTAGGAGACATGGTCTGCCTTTTACAAAACCGAACTGGGTGGGGTCCAGAGTTTGGAGATTACCAATGTCTTTGTTTATAAGTTCCATGATAATACGTTCCATGGCCTTGCAGACCAGGCTCGTCAGGCTAATGGGGGCACTATTTCCCAGGATCTGTGGTGGCTCCCCCCTTGTGGAGTGGGATAACTGTCACTGTGCGCCATTCAGCAGGCACAAAGCCTGAGATGAGGCTATGATTGAACGTGGTACTTAGGTGGGGTGCCAGTTTGTCCTGTATTTCATGTAGAATGCAGCCTGCGATGTTGTCTGGTCCCATGGATGCTGTGTTCTTGGCTTTGGAGAGTGTGGTTTTTACCTGTGCAGTCGTGATTACAGGAACTTTGCATTCTTCCATGCATTGCATTCTTTTCAGCGATCTGCCAATTGCAAGATCCTTCCGGAGCAGCTCTCACGCTAATAACTACAGAGATATTATTCTCTGCATTTTGCTATATCTGATAGGAGTCTTATGGACTAGAAATATGAAAAATGCTGTGGTAACTAGCAGTATCTAGTGAGTGCTGTGCTGCATAACACTAAAGATAACACTTTTCCCCTTATGATTGGCATACAAGCCTAGTGAGTGAATGTTTAATTTGTTAAATGTTAAGCCTGCATTAATGAGTTATTAGTGGGGAATGGTGTACTATATGTTGTATTAAAGAAGGTGTTGATTCCCTTCTGGACCATTGTTTAAAGTGGATTCTGTGCCTGCCTGCTATTTCAGCCCTAACTCATACCTGGGGATTATAGTCTAGACTCCTGCAATTTACTATGCATTTGTTTTAATACATGACAATCCAGTTATTCTTATGCATTATAAGTCTGAATTATAGCTTAAAGCCAATGTATGGTCTGCAGTCCTACTGAGCCTATAAACAGTGTCCTGCTACTTTATAATATCACAGTACAACTAGCTTAAATATGATTCCAATAGCTTCTATCAAAAATAAGGGACTGTATATAAGCTAATTGTTTATTTGTGTCTTCATGTAATGCTTTTTTGTTTAATTGCCATAATTACCTGCTATGTGTTAACTCTTGTTTCTCTCCACCACTTTTGTCTCCCTTCCTCTCTTAAGTACCCTGCTCTCCTTTGCGCTGTTCATGAAATAGTCTCTAAGTACCTAACTACCTGGTGACAAAGGACCCTATCCAAATACCTGTGGTCTCATCTAACAGCCTTATATTCCCTGCACCCTCTGTCAAGGAAGCAAGAAAGTATGTGGTTGTCTAAGTCCTGCTTGTAAAGCTGACTACCGTCTACTATTGCTTCAAGAGTTCTAAAGTAAGTTCCGAGCCTGGACAGCCAGCAGCCTTTACCCCCCTCCTATCTATCCATTAACCAACACACCTCTTCTATTTTATAGTAACCCCTTTTACTAGCTATCACTCCTTCCCTAGTTCTAAACCAGCTAGCTCCCTTACATAATTACCTGCAATACTAGATATGTCCATTAGGTGGCACCCTTATCCCATCCTTTATCTCCTGCTTATCCCTCTGTTATTCTTCTTTAATTACACTGCATTTCTTAGGTCCTAGACCTGCTCTTAATTTTCTCACTTTACCATTTACTTCAACTGTCTACTCCCACCTGTTTTCTCATAGACTCCTGATTTATCTTCGATCTTTCCCATTCCTAACTTACCTAACGTACCTTCAGTAACCATCATCACTGATTGTTTCTTCTCAAGCTTCTCCTTCACTTGTCTCTACCAGCTCCTTTCGCCCTGCAGGCTCACTCCGCTCCCCTAACCTACCCCCAATTCTCACCCACCCCCAGGGGCCCTACTCTTATACTATCTAACCACACCCCTTCCCTCTCCCACCAATTACAAAGACCTTCACCATTGGCCAACTAACTCCAATTCCCTCCTTTCACTTACCACTCCCTATCTCTCCCACCACACCCTCCACCTCTCCCTTTCCGCACCTAGTATACCTCCATGCCTATAACAAAAACCTAACAAATTATACATCCAAATATATAAGCTACCCACCCCAGCCCAGTTACAGAGGTTATTCATACTCACACTTCTACCACCTTTAACTTTAGCCTACCTGCTAACCTCCTATGAACACCCATTATATCCACACCTTCACTACCCCAATAAGCTAACTACCTCTCCTTCTCTACCTATCTTCACTAACCATGTTGACATAACATCTACACCCAGCTATCTACTAGCAAAATACCATAGGATAGTCCACATTAGATATAACTCTCCCAATCCCAGAAAATCTCTAAATCTATATAGTAAATTCCCAAATCCTAGACTTCAAATACTACTCCTCTCTTTAAAAGATTCACCCAAACCCAGGCCCATCACCTGCTACTACCACTCAACTCCTCAACCCCAACCCCTCTACTATTCATTCCCTTACCAAACTCACTCTTATTAGCTCACCTAAATATACATAGCATAAATAACAAAGTTGCACAACTCCATGCTCTCTTGGAAGTCTACTCCTTTGACATTCTTTGTTTAACAGAAACTTGGTTAAAACCTGTAACTAAAGACAATGAAGTCATCCCACCCGGTTATAATATCTTACGACTTGACCGAGCAGCCAAGAAAGGTGGTGGGATAGCTATCCTATTTAAATCTGGGTTACAGATTACTACCTACGACTATAAACCACCTCAAGACTCTAACTCTGAAATTTTTATTACCAATCTTTGACTTAAAACATTCAAATCCATTTATATTATCTGTATCTATCTTCCTCCTGGTAATAACATTGCCACCATAGAATATATCCTTTGTTGGTTATCTCAAAACTTACCCCAAGAAACCTAATCCTAGGTGATTTTAACATTGATTGGAAAAGCTGTATCAGTAGCCACCCTACCACCCATATTAACCTATTTGTTTTTTTCTCAAACCATTACCTCCCCTACCAGAATAAACAAGCCTAATAAGAAAGAACGTACCTTAGACTGGATTCTCATAAATAATCATCCCCAGGCATATGAAGCTGGAACCCTCCCTGATGATGTAAGTGATCGCTCACTTGTCTATATCATCAGGCTTAAAACCAATCTACCCATTCCAATGACGTTTAGGACAATTAGAACCAAGAAAAACTGTAACCCCGATCTCTTCCAAAGAGAACTAAGAGTATGTAACTGGTCTCCCTTAAAATACCTCCCACTGGAGGAAAATTACTTTATTTCTAACTCCCTAGCCATACTAGACCACCATGCACCAACCCGCTCTATCAGAATGAGAACTAAATCTGCCCCATAGCTTTCAAAAGAAACCAAGCAAAAAATCCATCTCAGAAATAAATACTGGAATAAATATCGTTTAACAAAAAAACCCTGTAGACCAACAAAACTTCAGACAGCTGAGAAAAGACACTAAAAAAGCTATAGGTTTACTATCAAAATTTCGAACCGTACTCCATCGACTGTACTATCGTCAAACACGGAAGTTCGAAAACGGTAATATTGATGTCAAAAAAACAATCTAGGAATGGGTTTTAACATGGGTCGAGGTATGTGTTCAGTATTATTCCGAACTACAAACATTTCCCCCACCCGACCCATGTTAAAACCCGTTCATAGATTTTTTTGACATCGATATTACCGTTTTTGAACTTCCATGTTCGACGATAGTACAGTCGACGGAGTACGGTTCGAAATTTTGATAGCAAACCAAGCTGTACTGTCTGACAAAAGAAGCTACTATCTACAATTCCAGCAGACTCACCATAATAAACCACAAAAGTTCTGGGCGAGTATTAACCAATTATCACACCCAAGTCAATCCATCAGACCAAACCCACAAGGCACAGACCAGGAGAATCCCAAGCAGACTGCTAATGCCTTTAATACTTTTTTCACAGAGGCCATTCAAACTCTTGCCAGTCAGTTATCAACTCAGAACTTAACTATATCTAACTCTAACACTATCCCACCCCCTCCATTTTTCTTCCAACCAGTCCCAACAACATATATTCTTACCCTTATCCAAAAACTGAAACCATGCTCTCCTTCAGTAGACCAGCTACCCGCTGAATATCTACAAAAAGCAGCCAAATCCATTGCCTATCCCATTTCCATTCTCATCAATAGAACCATCATTGAAGGTCACATCCCTAGAATCTGGAAAGTCTCCCATATTATCCCCCTTCATAAGGGTGGAAACTACTGAATTCTCCAATTACCGTCCCATAGCCCTACTTTCTCCCTTGGCAAAGATCATGGAAAAATGCATCCACAGGCAATTGCTAGAACACCTAATCCAAAATAATTTACTTTCCAGCTGTAAACATGGTTTCAGACCTTCCCACAGCACTACTACTGCCTTCCTTTCCTTTACTGACTGTATTAACAAAAACCATAACCTCAATATGCTTTCCTCTGCACTGTTTATAGATCTGTCCAAGGCATTCGATATGGTAAATCACCAGATACATATAAATATCCTCAAATCCCTGTCACTAGATGCACTAGCTATAAAATGGTTCCAGTCCTACCTAGATAACAGACAACATGCTGTGCGTTGGCACAACATTCTTTCTACCCACCTGCCCGTTAACCTTGGTGTCCCTCAAGGGTCCATATTAGGACCTCTCCTGTTCTCTATATTTATCAATGACCTTCACCTAGCAATCCCCCAAGCTACATGCATACAATACACAGATGTTTCCACACTTATATGCTCAGCCACGTGAATATCTGAACTTCACTCCCTTACCCAAAAGGTGTTTAACACAGCTGAACAATGATTTACACAGCTCTGTTTCCTTCTGAAGCCCAAAAAACTAAACTCCTCCTTTTTACTCCTACTCGTAAGTCCCCCCCAATAGATTTCATAGTAACATCCAATAATGGTACTCTCATATCCCCAGGTCCAACTACTAAAATACTAGGTATCACCATAGATAACAACCTTAACTTTGACACCATATCAACAATACTCTAAAAACTGTTAATAGAAAAACTAGGCTCTCTCTACAGTATCAAACCCTTCCTCTCTCCTGCAGCTAGACTAACTATTGCTCACACCCATCTAATCTCTACTCTCCTCTATGCCTCACCCATATATACTAATCTTTCTAAAAACAACCTTAATAAAATGGAAAACTCCTACAATAACATAGCTAGATTTGTTACAGGCAACCCATTCAGAACCCACCACTGTTATAATCTAAAGCAGGTAGGATGGCTTGAATTACAAAATCAGCTTAAATTCCACCAACTGACCATTGTCCATAAAACCCTTTACCAACCTACCAATACCCCTATACTATCTACCCTCATTATCCCCTACAACAATCTGAAGACCTTACGATCATCACATAAACTTCTTGTAAATATTTGTAAATCAAACAACAGGACTGGGGACTCTGTCTTCTCTAATATTGTTGGAAAATCCTGGAAACTTCTTCCCAGTGAACTTTCCTCACTTCCTCTATATCACTTTTCAAAATCAAACTGAAACTTTTCCTCAAAACACACTGGTTGTGTCCCTGTACTAAACCTGACTAATCAACTAGCTCTTCTTACTTGATTCAGCCTACCCTCCTCTTCTCAGTAATAAAGTTCCGTTTTCTTAATAACAACAAACCTTGTCCTTCTAGATACTATTACTTACATCTTCTGGAATCTCATTAATGTGACTACTTTTTACTAATATATTGTATATAATCAGCTGGGAGCGCTACAGAATCCTGAAAGCCCAAAATCCCGAAGACCAAAATCCTGAGACCAAAATCCTGAAAGTACAAAACACTGAAAACTCAAAATCCTGAAAACACACAGGATACCAACACTCACTGTATTCCAGCACAAGTGCATACAGAAACAAATGAACACAAACTATATTACTGTTCTCCAAGTATAAGAGGGGGCAAGCCTCTCTGCACCCTCAATGTGGGGGCTGTGCCCCCCACGCCCCCCTGCTACTTAAATATATCAACTCCAAGATTGTACTTAGTGTAGTGAAGTGCAATCTCGGAGTTGATATATTTAAACAGCAGGGGGTGTGGGGGGTGCAGCCCCCATATGGGGGGTGCAGGGGGGCTTGCCCCCCTGCATATAGTTGAAGGGTAATATGTATGTACTTGTGCTGGAATATAGTGAGTGTTGGTATACTGTGTGTTTTCAGGATTTTGAGTTTTCAGTATTTTGATTTTTCAGTATTTTGAACTTTCAGAATTTTGGTCTCAGGATTTTGGTCTTCAGGATTTTGGGCTTTCAGGATTCTGTAGCACTCCCAATCAGCTGCCTTCTTTTTCTTCTATTATGTGTTGAAACTGCATTTTGTATTGTACTAATTGTACTTGCATATTTTGCACTATGTTATGAACTTCTGACCTCTTTGATTATTCTCTGTACTGTACCTGCAATGTGCATTATTTACATTAATTTTTGTATATATGATTTTGTTTTTGTTTCCTCGGAGCTTATCTCCCTGGGACTCTACTGAAAATGAACATATATCCAGTTAGACTAGCCCAGTCAACAAATGTAAAATAAATAAATAAATAAATAAAATATTTTTTGAAAATAATTTTTAGAATCTGCATTTTTCATTTTTATTAACTGATTTTTCTGCAAGGTTATGACATTTTAATTATGTGAGATTTTTGCATGACATTTACATGGTCACCATTTCATGGTGTCTTCAGTCATTGTTTTGTATGCTATTGTGCAATCATATATGCAAATGACTTTGCAGTATTTTTGTCTAAATCATGTAATGGATCTGAGTTACATAAATGTAGTATCATAATTCAGGTAGTTGTAATCCACAGATGGTATGTTCAAAATTTGTGTTTTATGTTTTTCTAATGTTAAAAAAATACATAGTACTCATTTAAAAAATCATTATACAGAGTTATACATTTTTAACTATATGGAATTAATGGTATAAAATTTTCAGGATGGTCATTTTAGGGACCCTTCAATCAAAATGCCATGTGCATTTGTGCAGTTTTGAATGTATATGTTACTGTGCTGTGATTTTCATAAATCTCATTTTGGATCCAAGCTATACAAAATCATGATAGAAATTGAGGTGACAGTGGTCCATAGTTGGTATATATTGTAAATCTGATTTCAGAATGTTGAGTTGTAATAGACGTATAGGCATTTGCTGAAAGTATTGCTTAAAACATATTCATTCATGTTTTGTTGGCTTTCTAGTGAAGCTGCCATACTTACTATTTCTAAAGTGAATCTTATTTAAGAACTATTTTCTTCACATCCTTAGGCAATACTTCCTCCTTTTTGTTAGAGATTTGTGGGAGTTGGCTATGAAAATCTTCTTCCATTGCAGAACACAGTTAATGGCGAGAGAGAGAAATAATAACAGTAAAGTACTGATGACTGTGAGGTGAAAAAATCTTTGATGAATTGAATTCTAAGTGGCCTGTTGTAGTTTGTTTTCTGTGGATGGAACACATTCTTTGCAGAGGTAAGTAGCAATCTGGTAAGTTATCCTCACCAACTGTATAAAGATTTATTAAGAATGTCATTGTATAAAAGCCTAACATTATCTGAAATATTTTGTAATCCCTTCTGATAACTAATTCCTTCTACTAACAGGAAAATACTGCAATAACTGGACAACATTAAGCTCACACTCAAATGAAGATGATACTACTTATTCAAGTTTATTCATAAACCACATTAAAACAATGCTTATATGACTAATGTGGTGAAAGTGACACTGAGGAATGGAAATAGATATTACAGCATTCTTGTAGTTTTACACTATTATAACTGAGGGGTATCTGCTGTTGTTCAGGTATCTCTTACAAACAAATGTTTAGCTTTGTACATATGGATGATCTCTACACATTATTATACAATATTTAACCTATAGTCATAAAACAGCTGTTTTAAATGACTGTCCCAGTTCATAACTTAACACAAGTTCTGCTTCCCATCCCAGTAATATTCACTATATGAACATACCAGAGCCATAAACTAGGGTAGGGCAAAGGGTGCAAGCTGCTAGAGGGCGTGATTATCTGGTGCTGGCATTGCAGGGGTGCAGTAACAGCATTGCTTTATGAAACTCTTCATGAATGAATGACAATACTGTATTTGCAATCATGACTGTAGTAATAAAAGCACCTGGTGTAAAATAGCAAGCTTCTTGTTACAGTCATGGCAAACAGCATGCTACAGTTTCAGAGAAGAAATGGTTGGTTGTTTTTTTTTGGTTCTTCATCTTCAAATTGAAAAGATGGAAAGGATGCAATATGGTTTAGCTATAGTTCTGGTACATGCAGTATGCTCATAAAAATATCATTTTATTAACCAGATAAGACCACTTGACATAGTCCCTTTTCAGGGATGACATTGTATAAATTACTGGTGGATTGACTTGTTCAGATTCATACAGTAGGCAAATGGAGGCTGTGAGAATCAAATCTAAGACTGTTTCAACGTGTAGGTTTAGCAGCATATTGTCTTAAAACTCTTTGCCAAACTCATACATATATCCATGAAAGTGGTGACATGAATGCCATACAGGTAAAAATGTCTTCACATATTTATGGAAATGCCAACTGCAACTCATATGAAAGTACACTTGAAGCTATCCCCCTGAATTACTATCCTTCTGTGCAGGACTAGCTTAGTCCTGCATGGAAACGGACATTTAGGAGCATGACGGCAGCGCGCCATGCATATTAATGAAGGCACGCTGCCTGAGCTCTTAATCTTACATGGAGCATGTAAGAGTGTAGGGAGCATGTCTGAGAGCAGAGTTCTCAGAATATACATGCCCCTGTGATGAAGAACAGCAGACAAGTCCAAAAAGAATGAGCAAGGCCGCTCATAGGTATATGCATACCCCTAGCAACACCCCCCCCCCCACGTGTACAAGAGTAATAGTTAAAACAACAAATATAAAGATGTTTTTATAAAATAGATGAAATTTAACTGTAGGTGCGCAGGTTTGCCTATCACTTAGCTACGGTTAATGCAGCTTAAATGGCACAAGAGAATAAAAAACAAGAAATATGCAAATTAAGCAGTAGAGCAATAGTGTAGTGGGCAGAGCATTCGCCTTACGAGCAGTCATTCCTGGTTCGAGTCCCACAGTAACCCATTCCATTTTCCATGCCAAATCACTTTATGACCAATATTTTTAGTTGCATAACCTATGAAATAACATATATTTGTGAACTGGAGTATTGCATTAAATGCAGATGTGAGGTGTCAGTGTCATAATGTTGCAATGTCCACAGATAATCACATGTGCCCCATACATTATATGTACACAGGAATCAGGGATACAAATGTAAGGTAAAATGTGTAATGAATGATAACTTCATACAGCTTCCAAATCCCCCACCTTCCCAAAAACCATTAGACATTACTCTCTAAATTAGTGCAGTGGTAAGCGGGAGTAAGCACTACTAAGCAAGTGTAAGCATAATTAAGCAGTAGTAAGTGGAATTAAGCATATATAAGCACTAGTAAGCAGGTTTAAGCCTGTGTGTGTGGGAGTAAGCAATGCACACACAGGTTAAGCAATATTGAAGCTAACTCTCTGTAGCCATATGCAACTGGAGGTTAGCAATGTTTACCTTCGTGCAAACCTGTGCAAATCCACTTACAAGTGCTTAAAAGTATCTTAATCACTCTGTATGCAACAGCCGGTGTTCTGGCCAGAAGCAAAATAAACAGCCTTTGCACCTCTTGAACCCAGGACCCTGTACACTATAGTCACAGTAGTTAAACAGCAGTACATAAAATTGAGATATGACCAAACAAATCCTCACTATAGTAAAATTAAACTGAACATGTGAAAGGAATGTATATATAGTCTTATGTTCTATAATCTACTACATAACATAAATATGTCAAATGGAGTACTGTAATAAGCCCATATGTGAGGTGTAATTGTAATAAATTGTTGAAGTCCCCTAATAAACACAAGGACCCCATACAGTGTATGTACACATGAATCATGGCTACCAGACATATATATCTATATCTATATCTATATCTATATATATATATATATATATATATATATATCTATAAATATATATATATATATATATATATATATATATATAAAACATGTAATGAATAATAAATCAATGCCAAAAAGCAAATATAATGCAAAGTAAATATTAAGCAATGATAAGCATTGCACAGGCCAGCTTAGTAGGTGTAAGCAATGTGTAGGCCAGCTAAATCAATTTGCCCATTGGTACAGCCCTGTAAACAATGCCAACCTTAGGTAAGCAGGTTTGCCCATAATTTAGCCTTTTCAAAACCATCTAATCATGGCAAAGTGCAGGAAATTGGCTCTATTTAAACCCAACAGGCAGGACTACATCTCATAACTGTTTGAAGCTTCCCCTTGCAGGCACCATGTCTGGAATGGGAGAGGCAGTGCACTTTTGGGTGCAGCGTTGGGACATCCAGGAGTCCAGAGTCTTGGCAGGACTCCTTGTCAAAGACCATGAGCAGAGGCTGCTACAGGGCCAGTAGCAGCATTCCCAATATAAAGTGGAAGCCTGGGACCATCTTGCCCGGGACATCACCAGAGCCACTTGCATACCCCAAACTGGAGAGCAGGTCAGGCATCACTATGCCGACATGAAATGGTGAAAGGGTTATCTCTTGGATCACTGGATCCAAGAGGCTAGAACAACGGGGGAGGTTCCCAGCTGTGTGTAAGTATTAGTCCACTACCTGTTTGATAATTGCCAGCTCATGTATATTATGTATAGGTATGGCCAAATATTCCTCTTATGTACTTCACAGAGGCATGTGAGCAGGCTGTGAACCAGGAGGATCATGAATGTCGCTTGGAGAGGTTGTGACACGAGGCAGGTTAGTAATACTCTTGCATGTACTGTTATAGGGAATAAATCTAACAGTATTAGTAAGTTAATTGCCTGTATAAAACCAGTATTGTTTAAGGCAAGTACTGCATACACCAGAGAATATGTCAGGAAAAGTCTCATATAGGTTGTATGTAAATAAAAGCATAATAGCCTGACAATGAAGGTCTAACTGCTGTACTGCATGTGTTTACTCTGGTATCCTATGGTAATGTAGATTTGCAATCACTTAATAGTACTGTTGTATTAAGCACTGTTACCCACACTGTGCAACATAAATAAAAAATGTGTAGGAACGTCTGTATATGACTGGTGTAATCTCCAGAGGTCAACTAGTACAACTGAGAGAGACATAGACAGAAAACAGTGAAAAGACAGACAACAAAATCCAAATAGCACATGCAGCTGAGACATGAACTGTTGTAATTTTAGCACACACAGCCATGGTTTGAATCCTGGGAGTAGTAGTAGTCTGCATACAGAATCATACCCCACAACTGTACAGATATGTCCAGAATGTCCAGTAAATTGGACCATATCTGCTGCCTGTCACTGTGTCCCCCTTGGAAATCAGTGGGATGATCCCAGATGTATAGGCTGCAAACAAGAAATACAACTTATTGTCACACATCTATAAGAAAAACCTGTCACTCTAGCAACTCCCCAAACTGTTATGAGAGTAATAAGCCAATTATGTCCCATCTACACCTCCATGTTGACAAGCTGTGACAAGAGTGTGTACAGTAACAGAGTGAGATGTAAGTGCATAATACTAATCTGAAATCTGGCACTTTGTGTGGCAACATTCAGGTAGTGCTAACAAACATTGCTCCCACAGGTCCGTCAGATACACCCAGAAATAAAATAGTGATACCCTGTACTGGTACTGTTTACTTTGGTAATGTATGGCATTGTTAGTGTTGCAGTTGCTCTGAATAATAAGGTATTACTCATCACTGTCACCCACACTATGCTACATAATACAACTGTCTAGGAAATCCTGTATAAGAGTGTTGCAAGTCACTAAAGGTTGAAGACGGCAATAGTCTACATATGTCACCTGCATGTGGTCAAGACATGGTCAGAGTCCATGCAAAAAGAGATGGACAGGTATGTGCATAACATCAACATGGAATCTGGGAGCATGTGTAGAAACAGTCAGTGTTAACAAACAATTCCTCCACAGGTATACCAGGTAAGAGATGTATGCTGCAGCTAAAACCAGTTCATGTATATAGTTGTCGACAGCCATATCACTATCCAAATTAAGGCAATAGGGTAGTGTAGTAATACTTGTAAGGTACAGATAACAGCACTGACCAGGAAACTAATGCAAACTACAGGAATATACTAGTTGTTAATTGACATATTTTTCCTCCCCCCCACCATATCTCCAACAATACACTAAATACCCAACTCAATTGGTACCTAATGACTTCACTGTAATGTTGGGACATATGTCCTATTGTTCGATAATTATTTAAATCTGTTTCTGTGCATGTGCTATGTTGAAATACTCCAACATTGGAGGTACAGTGCCATCAATGTACCTGCATGCTGTTGTTATTATCACTGTGGTCCCATATATGCATGTTTGGTATGCAACTGTTCCGTATCTGGTGTCTGGGTTAATGGGAATATCTATGCATGCTGTTATACCTAGTCCTGGAATGTGTTGACTATTAATAACCCACATATGTTGATAAAACATAAACACCATAGCACGTATGGGAATGCGGGTCCCAGCAGACCCACCTGTCCCACCTCAGCTGGCCGTGGCACCAGGCACCAGCATGTCTGGGACCCAACCCAGGACCTCCCCGTCTGTTGGTCCTGCACCACCTTTGGGTGGAACCACCTTGGGAAATGGGACCCACCCCCGGGAGTGAGCATGGACAGGAGCCTATCACCCATCACCAGGTCCATGTCATGGTGTATAGTGAGCTCTGCAGTGAGGTCGGAGATCTGCTATGCCAGCTTGAGGGCTGCGTGTCATGACTAGAGGATTGGCCTGTCTCTCCAACTCTGCCTGCACCTTTGAGGCTGTGAAGGTGCAGTGGTGACTGCCCATGAGTGGGGACCTCAGTCCCACTGTTTCCACTTGGGGGCTCATGGGCTTCCGATTTCATAGCACCCCTCCCCATCAAGGTGTTTACCCCCCACATGTCATATACCGCCCATGTATGCATCTTGTGTGTCTTGTCTGTTAACCTACTCAACCTACCTCCCTAAATATACCTACTAAACATGCCCAACAACCCACTTTCACCTGAAAAAAAAAGGGCACTCTGTTCCCAAAACAAAAAAATCACGCCCCATACATAGCTGCCCATTTTGCACACCACTGGACACTTGTAATATGATCTAATTGGTGTCACAATATATTATTGTTCTCCTCCCTCCTCTTGCAGGGGTTTGAGTGTCCAAATCTACCTCCAAATTCAGTGCACATGCACAGCTGTTGCTGTAGAAGAAATGGACAGCTATGGACCTTCCCTACACCCTTCCTGTGCATCCCTAGCTATTTTCCCTACTGTCTTTCTCTCTTTGTGCCCCTTTTTCAGCACTTTCCTATCAACCATTTTTTCTTTTATTTTGAAGAAATTAGTGCGGGGGTAAGCAATGTCTACACAGGTTACGCAACTGAAAAGCTAAATCAGTAGAAGAAATTGTAACCGGAAGTTAGCAGTGCTTACCTCCGTGCAAATCTGTGCAAACCCTCTTATGACTGCTTAAAAGTGCCTTAATCACTCTGTATCCAACAGCCCTTGCTCTGCCCAGCAACAAAATAAACAGACTCTGCAAGGCTCGAACCCAGGACCCTGCATGCCATAGCGATTTACCACTAAACCATGTCAGATATACATAACCCTGATGTTTTCACAAACATATTATCTAGAACAGTCATTCAACAGTACAGGAAATGTATTTAAACTTGTAGATGTATGTGTGTCTGTATATATGTTTATATCTAAATAGATATAACATATCTATATATGTATATATATATATATATATATATATATATATATATATATATATTATATATATATATATATACACATATACATATACATACATCTATATATATATATATATATATATATATATATATATATATATATATGTCTATATATACAGCAATATATATATATATATATATATATATATATATATATATATATGTGTGTGTGTGTATACAGACATATATCTATAGATATATAAGAGAACATAACAAAAACATATATGTCCACATGCACCATTAATGGGGGTGAGGGGGCCCAAACAACATATGTCTTGTACGTATAGATACCCCCACACACACAGCCAAACATGTCTGCCCTGCAATACAACACCAGCTGTTGCAAATTCCATAACCAGGACCTGACACAACATGGGCACAAGATGTTAACAGTACTCCATCCCACCTGTAGAATGTCATGCTGGTATAAGTAACATAGCATGCAGTACAGTTTGGCTACCATAGGGAATGTACAATTTGGAAGCAATCAACATTCCTAAGATACATCATAAACACAGACACATATATGCAGATATATATATATATATATATATATATATATATATATATATATATATATATATATATATATATATAGATAGATATGTAACTACAGATACATATGAAGAAGGTGCACATATTATGGAATACCCACTATGCCTACAGTTGCCATCTTACCAACTGGACACTGTATGAGCCACCCATACAAATGACAATTGTTTCCTGCAAAATATACCCACAGAGAGGTCATAGGATATAACACCACACACAGGTTTGCATACATGGGAAAGCTTTATTTGTGTACTATTACAGTTGTATATGCCATGTCATATACCTGTTTAGACTCTGACATACCTATAAGCAGACTAATGCAACTGTGAAACAGTTATATTAATACAATATTTTGGAAAGGTTTACATATGTTACTGTCCAGGCCGAGGCTCTCAAGTAGTACAATATTAAAGACAGACTGGGCCAGAGGATAGCAATCAATCAACAGTAAGTAATGCAGATGTATAGTCCAGCAGCCTTTTTCTACACTCTGTACACAATCCCTAAGAGGTAAGGACCTCAGATGACACAATGGGATGTATCTGTTATATAATAAGGCATAACTGACACCATCACAATTACACTGACAAGCAGAACAGTTTGTATGGCAGGAAGCAGTAGGACTGCATTTACCCAAGGTGCATTGTATGGTAATGTACATTCAGATACCTTAAGGTAGCTTACCCCTGATACCCACACATGTTGCAACAGCCTAGGTTAGTTATGGTGCATCCTCCCCATAGACTGACATACAGGGCCATATACCACTGTTACATACACTGGCCTCTGGAGTGCATAAGGGCACACATATATTATCTAGATGAAGGCCGCACATATATGGAACCAAACCCCACAATATGTGTGGGGGCCACAACAGCAGTGGACTGATGGCAGGAACAATAGCATGACATACTCACAGCCCACTATATAACAACCCCTGACAGTATGTCATATGGACCTGGTATGTAGGTGGAGGACAGAGGCTGAAACACAGGCCCATATATGAAATACTGTTGTATACACTAGGCAAGTTGCTGGTATTACTGGATAGGCTGCAGCATACCCTTAGTCAGGCATATGAAGTTAGAAACACAAATGGATGTAGCCATGTACTGATAGCACTCAACACACACACTTCCAGTGATATATCTAACACAAGATCTGTGTGGTGGACAGACAAAGCATAACAGGCACACCTCTGGCCATCAAGTGGATAGGCTGACAGTTGAGAGCTATGTGGACAGACTGCATTCCATGTTAATCTAGTATGTACACACAAACCATGTAACACCAGTGCTATACAATGCATACCACAACACTACTCACTCTCTGTCTGTATTTCTGGAACCTCATACAAATATGTAGCTGGCCTGAATATGCACGTTCTCTTGTAAGAGGTATTACTACCTGCTGTCTGTAGCACTGCTGCCCAGACACAGGAAGGATGTCCACCATACAGGAAAGGTAAACGGACCATGCCCACATGATGTAAGGATTTATAGTAGTGGGTTGCCATGACAGTGGTAATTGGAAATACTACACAGAATGCTGCATGCAGGTAGCAAGTGGAAGACACAGACTGGTGCAAAGGCCATTACCTAATCATGTGCATCACCTACAAAAGCCATGCTGCAATCTATCCAAAGCAGTTCAATCCATTTACTGGATAGATGCCAAGATAGAGATAGTGAGGGAGAGAGAGAGAGAGAGAGACAGAGAGACAGAGAGAGTGAAAGGCAAAAAAAAAAAAAAAAAAAAAAAAAAAAAACATCCATCCAGCAAACTATCCAGGAGAGACATCATTCCCACAATGGGTATGTGAAGTATATATGCATGTAATTGACTGTAGTGCTTGATCCATAATAATGGGATAGATGATGTGGAATGATTTATATGTGCCATCAGGTGTTGTTGTTGTAATGATGTTCATCTGAACAACTGCTAAGGATAATAGAGTCTGTCCCTGTATGTATTGGGCCATATCTGTCAATTGTGCAGAGCAGCACTGACTGATAAGATGTAAGCCATCATAGTGTGTGTTGTGTAATGGGAAGCATGTATATTACTGTCGCCAATAGATGGTGGTGGAAGTAATGCCATAATGATGGACACGTGGATTCCACAGCCCACCACTTCCAGGATACTCAGGTTAACCTGTATTGTAGCATGCTGGAATGCCATAGGTGTGTAATAGGGTTACCTGCAATCTGGACCTACTTATACCCCCCTAATGTTAGGCTGTGTCCATATGTGGCACCTGTCTGTGTTGTAGCAAGGCAGAACAATGCAGCTGTGCAGGAAGGTGTTGTGAGATTGTAGACCTGATGTCTGATATAAAGGTATGTATATGTGTACACACACACATATATATATATATATATATATATATATATATATATATATATATATATATATATATATCCACAAATATACAGATGCTCATGTGTAGACATATATATATAAAAACATATATACATCATATATATCTACAGATATATAGATATATACCAATATGCATGTCTACATATATACAAACACACATGCAAACATATATGTATGTATATACATGTCCCCTATATTGCCACCACAGTGCTGCATGCTATGTGCGAGGGAACAGCACACATAGCAATACACACAGATATATACAGCTGTCAGTGTGTGCAGCATGGACAGGTATGTCACATGTAAACCCCTTGTTGGGACCACATTGCCCTTGTCTGCGAAGTATGGAATGGGAATATGGGGAAGTATGGCAGGTATAGTTGTGGAAGTGGTCAGGGTTGGTAGATATAGAGGACAGCCTACAGGGGTGGTATGTGACACATGTGGTGGGTAAACACTCTGGATGGTGTGTGTGGTCTGTGATGTGGAAGCCCCATGGGCCCCAGTATGAACACAATGGGAACACGCCTCCCACCCACTGCTACTCACAACAGCAGACCATGTTCTAAAGGTGCCTGGCATGGAGGCTGAGTAGGAGGAGCATGTGGACCCTGTGAATGTGTACTGTGTGCTCAAGGTGATGTAGCACATCCCACATGTCTGTGGAGCCCACTATGGATCAGACCTTGGACCTGAAATCGGGGGACAAGATCATGTTTGTGTGTGCCCCCAGGGGGGGGACAACATCTCCTGAGTTGGTTCCACCTGAAGGTATTGCTGGACCAGTACATGAGGAGGCTGTAAGGCGGATCCCACATGTGATCTGGCCTGGTAACATGGACAGATGAGTTTGGAGAGGTGGTTCTGCTGGCCAATGGTCCATAAACATGCTGTCATGTCACTGTTATAGAACATATGAAGGTAGTAATAGTCTACACAATCCTGGAACATATCCAACAGCATGCATAGATATCCCCAATAACACAGAATGTCAGATGTGCAGCAATTACATAGCAAGCATACCACAGGCATATATGGAACCATAGTGGCCCTGACAATGGCATGCAGGTGAATAGTCTGTAACAGGCCAGCAATGATATTGTCCACACAGGGAACATGGCTACAAACACATCGCACAAAGTGTGGTACAATACAATATCTGTCCCACTGGCAGGTAAGCTGTAGCCATAACTATTGAGTTGTGTGTACAGTTTGTTGTTGCTGAAATGGTGGGGGGTGACAGTGATGTGTATTAAGAACTGTGGCAACCTTGCTATATGACTTGCTCACACCTGTTTCCATTTTTATGACTTTCAGGCAAGATGTTACGTGGAAGGCTCCCGGCTTACTCAGCTGCTGAGAAAGAAATTGTGGTAAACCACCTAATCCAGCACTATCCTGTCTTGATTGGCTATGCCGCCCATGAGCAGCAGGAGCGAACTGCCCTGTGGAATGACCTAGTCCACAGGGTCAATGATGTCGGACTGCACAACTGCAGTTATGAGCAGGTCCGGCATCTGACCTGCTTCGCAATGATCGTCAGCATGCTGCTGCAGTCTGTGGGGGATTACCTCACAATTGGGGTGGGGAAATGCCATCCATCTACCACTGACACGTGTTAAGGAGCTCCTAGCCAGCCTCATGGCACCTGTCCGTCCACACAGCCAACAACTGCCAGACATCGATGTGGAGGTGGGTGCTACCCACACACATGACTGAGGAGCGTGCAGGTAAGGACAGAGGGCACATCAGTAGACCACTGTTGTGTATGCATCCACATCTGTACAGGTAGATCATGCATATCTGACATGTCATAGATATAGTTTGTTGTTGCATAGTAGTGATAAACAGATGTGCATACGTGGTAGTATTGTGGACATGTACTGCTGATGTATTGTAATGCTACACCCACCCTGTAGCAGTGTTACAGGTCTGGCCATTAACTTTGCATCTCTCATCTTCTTATGTAGGTCCCTCCGGTATACCACCAAGGCAGCAGCCTGTAGCTGGTGAGTTTGGTTTATGTTGATGCTTGCCAATACACTGGGCATGTAATGACTATGGTATATTCCATTCACACTACTAACACACCTACCCAGAATGCATGCTGTACATGTGCATGTATGGTTGCTGTTAAATGCACGGCATCACAGTGGTGACCATGATGTGGTATTGGAAGGGTATGTCAGACACCTGCAAGATAACTAACATCCTGTCATTGTGGAATGTGCCCACAGGGAGTAACGTAATGGTGGGAGACATGGCCTACAGTAGGGACATGTTTGAAACATCACTCGTATACAGTGCAACACCAGTGTATATACCAGTAGTACAATGGCAACTGTTGCAGAGTTACACTATGGCATAACATATTACTGTGGTCCACATTATCAGCTGGGACTAGGCTGTAACATGTGGTGTTCAGTGTATGGGACACTGCAAGCTGGCACACATGTTTAGGCCTTACTTGTCAAGCATCTGCAAAAAAGCTGAAGGTGGGGGCTGTCAGCATGACACAACAATGCACTGCAACAGGGATCCTAAGGATGCTAAGAATGGCTGTATCTGCACACAGTCAGGTTCAGGAACTGTGGCAGATGTAACCCTACCCCCACAGCAATAGTGACGGCAGTGTGTGAACACCAAGGGATGTGCACATGAGTAGACCTTGCAATCATGCAGATTAGGGGGGACATGTGTAGGGTCGACTGAACATATCATGGCAAATACAGATGGCCCACGCTAGTATACCCCTGCTAGGAGTAGTGACTGCTGTAGTGCACATAACAATAGGTGCAACAAACTATCATGATAAGGGTATGCCCACATATGCACACACAGAGTTTATGCATCATGGTCAGCATCTGCACACCTAACACATTCCATAGACACTGCATGTGAATGTACAGGACATATGTCACATATCGGGCTCATGTACTTTTAACATATGTGGTGATGTGGTCCCATGGCAAATCAAGGAAGAGTGCGTCATATCAATAAGGGTGTGTACACTCCCCATAGCCACAGTATGCTCTGACGGTTGTCAGTGTAATAGTATTGGATTGGTCATACATGGTCCGATGATGTTGAGAGCTGTAAACCAGACATAAGGTATTCACAAATTACATCTGTCCACATATCATCCCAGGTATGTGTTGCTGAAAAACATGGGCTGTGAGCATTAAAGCTGACATAACTGACACAGTACTACACATTCAGCAATGGGTTGTACACCTGTGAGGTGTGGTGCACAATACATGGCAGGGTGCAGAACAGGTGCACAGCAATACTGTGTATATGGGTGCAGTGGTATCCAGGGGAAGGGGCATCACCTAGTAACACAGCACATGCATCACACACATGTATACTGTTGCTAGCATGGATTGACTATAGCTGCACTGCATGCTGTTGTGTACCATATGTTATGCATATTGACAGATGGGTAATAGGAGGACTGTGTGTACTATCATTGTGCAACCTCACGTGTGTGTGTGTGTGTGTGTGTGTGTGTGTGTGTGTGTGTGTGTGCGTGTGTGTGCGTGTGTGTGTCTCTGTGGGTGGTTAGTTTGTCTGTAGGGTCACTCTGGTGAAGTGGAGGAAGGTTGATGCATGTAGATGCATGTGTGCATGTGTGTGTTTGTGTGGGTGTCCATGTATGCACATGTGTGACTGTGGGGTTGTTCATACAGCAGTACATCCCGTTGGGATTGTGCAGTACATGAACATGGACTGGTACATGACACACCAGAATCACTTGTCATGTATGTAATCACAGGACAGCTGATAGCATAATAAGTTTTGTAGCATGGAACAGGCATTGGGAGGGAATGTAGTCACCAGATATACCCTTAATATCACATTCAGCAAAGAGGTGACTGACAACCCATGTATGCAGCATTACAGATGCAATGCGGAATTACTAGACAAGACCAGGGAGTGTATCCATATATTACAGTTGTCACATGATAGACTGATTGAACAGCATATCTGGCATGTACTGAGCAACACATACACATGACACTGCAGTGAGTGATATTATATAGTGAATATAGTAGTCCCTCACATATAGGGGCCATGCTCATGATGTCTGGACATACACAGGGTGAGCACTGAATGACAGCAGTGAGGCCATGTAAAACCACTCCCCTCAAGTCAGGGAGCTAATGGAATAACAGGTCTTGTGTTGTAATCACTTGTCTAGGCATTTAAAGGAATGATACGTTAATGAGTGGTATTAATGAGTGTATGTTACCAAGTGTGATGCAGGATGGAGAACGCATGGGAATATACGTGGGGCTGTCTATAAATTCACGGACAGGTAGGTATTAAGGTACTGTGTGTGTTTGTGTGTATGTGTGTGTGTGTGTGTGTGTGTGTGTGTGTGTGTGTGTGTGTGTGTGTGTGTGTATGTGTGTGTGTGTGCATGTGTGTGTATGTGTGTACTGTTATGCAATGCTGTACAGGTCTTAAAGTGCATTTATTGTTTTCCACCAAAGTTGGCAAGGTGAGTCAGGGTCCCTCCTGCATGCAATCTGATGTTGGTGTCCATACAGACACCGAAGATGATGATAGTACTGTTGAGGCACAGGTGAGGTTGTCAAGGGCCGAAACAGCACTATCATTTGACATCCCCCTTTTAGCCACCCCAGACCTGCACACAGTTTCACTGCCTATACATACCCCATCACCAGTGGCCATAGAGGAGGGACAGCTGATGTTTGGTGGCAGTGCACAGGAGAGTGTGGTAACATTGCCTACTGTGTCTGGTCACAACAGGCATAGCCAAATGTCCGGTAGGGCACCACATAGACAGATGTCCCACGGTGCTCATGGTAGGGCTGCTGGTCATCATGCCCCTGGCAGATGCGCCACAACTGGTACCACCAGGAGCATGTTTCAGGCTGTCATGATGACACAGGCACATATGGAATGTTACACCAGACAGGGCCTGAGGCTGCAGAGGGCTGCTCTCACATCTTCAAGCAGCAACTTCCGTGAACTGTCTGGTGCCATCCGTGCTTATACCAAGCTCATGGATAAACAGTCTGGTGAGATGATGGCCCTCATCGACAGTGATTTGTCCGTGCTTGAACGTGTGGTGGGAGTGCAGTGACGGCCGCTGGGGGGGTGCTGTCCACATCACACCATAGCAGGCCACCAGCATGTGGTCCTGGCCAGTCCCAGGAGGGACCTGGCTCCAGCAGACATCTGTCATCATCAGGGGAGAGTAGCACATCGAGGCCTGTACCTGGACATGCCCATGGAACCCCTGGCAGGCACAGTCCACATGTCTGTGGCTGGAAGCAGTGAACTGCACACCCTGCCAGGTATGGTCTGCAGCTGTCCATAAACCACTGTATAGGGCAGCCACATGGCAAAACTGTGTGCATGCATACCCACACACTATACGAACACACCTAGAGCAACCCCATACCTACACACACCATATCACCATGCCCAGTTCACCTTATTACACCCATCACCCACACCCATGGTGTCAAATGTATGGCCCTCCCTCCGCCTCTGGCAAACCAACAATACACCCTGTGCATATGATGATACCTGTGCCACACCCCTGTCATAAGGGACAGGCATATATGTTTCTGTTGCACACGGTGACTGTACTACAGTGTACCAAAGTACTGCAGTGTAACATGTCAGGAGTAAAGTTTAATGCATACATGTCAGGCAGTCTAGCCATCCAACAATGATGCATTATGGCTGTTAGCAACACTAATTGATTGTGGTCTCCATACCGTTATCCATTTGTGTTGTAGTTGTACATGTGTCAGCACGAGGATGGTCTGCAGTCATATTCCACAACGGGGTATGGCACTGTGATAACACCATGACTTTGACATATATGGGGTACAGTTGAACACATGTCACAGGTTTGTATAACAGTTATTGCCTGTGCCACATGAACAGGTGACCTGCTGGGATGTGTATAATCTGCAACCTGATGCAGACCCATCCACATACACGCAAACTCTTACATGGCAACACTGGGACTAGACCCCTGACTAGGTATGTGGTGCTACTAAAGTGTGTGGCTTTCATTGCACACACCACACAGCATTTAGGGTGAATTCTGTTCCAGGTTTCATATTACATGCAGAACATCCCCAGACATGTACAGTATGCTAATGGGGGATGTAATGGGTGTATATTGGCAATATGTAGTGTGACATACCTTCATATACACATTAACAGACACATAAACAGACACACATCTGAGAAACCTGGGCCTATTGCTGCTAACTAACTTGACCGTGTGTCCAATGTGTTACAGGCAGGCTGCACACAGCACATGCATGAATGGGCTGGATTGTGGTATCAGTTACCTGTACGGTTGATGGTGACAGTGGTAATCATAAAGTGGTACATGGGACATATACCAGGTGTACCTTAGTGTAATGACAGTGTACACAGCACCCACATCCCCCAGTGAATATTGTACTCCCTGAAACCCATGATGAGACTCTGACATACCCACCATCACACATTGCCCGCAACTGTGATGCAACCTATTGTAAATCCCAACAGTGGTACTACAGGGATATGCCTCTAATGCACATGCCACAGGCATAGTAGGGTGTTGCATTGTCATGCCTCACCTTTGGGCAGCAACAACACTATCTGTACTACTGTGTGGCAATGGGTAGTGTAATAGGAGTATGTGGCCTCGGAATGTTGTACCCTACAGATATACGGACATGCACACATACACACACTTGCCAGAACTCAGTGGGTATCCCATGCCTATTGACCCATTTGTACAACACTGCTGTGCTAATACTGCAAGGCTCATGTAGCTGGTATGGAGTGGAGTGTAAAAGGGTACATGCAATGCCCCATACAGCAGCAGCCACAAGTGACTATGGCAATGGGTGCTGCAGTGGTTGTGAAGGCCTTCATGGAATTCCCAAGTACAGATGTGCTAACACACAGACACTGCAATACTCAGTAATGCACATATACACATGTGTCAGTACTGGGGTGCATCGCTGCAGGTGGTCATAGCTGTGTACCTAGCTATTGTCCATGGAGAGATGGGTTGTGTAGGGGATGTGTGTACAGTGGTATCCTGCCATGCAATTTATTGACAGACACCACTGTGGTGACCCTCATTGTGAGAGTGACATGCATCAGCAAATCCTCTAGGTGCCTCCTGCAGATGGAAACTGAGGTGATCAAGTTGACATGTATGCAACATGCATTACAACACATGATTAGTGTCTGTGATGGAGACCTGTACCCAAGCATGTTCTGTTGACTGTGGTAGTATAGTGGAGGTACCCGTGGCATGTGGCGCATACAGGGTGTTGTCTCCTATATGTGCCAGTTCTTACACAGCTGGGCAGACATGTAAGTGTCAATCAAGCATAGGTTGCCTGTACATATCCCAGCTGGATACCTGCCATCTGAACATCTGTACAGGGACTGGCAGTCATCAGCTTGGCAAGTAGCTATGCAGTAGGATGAATGTGTTGACAGATAGACGTTTGATAACAATATGTATGCCATAACAACAGGTTGGAAGCCCTGAATAACATGTGCTGTACAGACAGTAGTCTACAGTTACATTCCACATGTCGGATCATTATCCAGTAGGGGGATATATACTGTGAAACAACTCACACACCAGCGATACAACAGGGAGGCCTCAGAGTCCAGCTATGCCTGCAGGTGTGCCTGTTGTTAGTACTATATCTAGCACTCTACTCTTGCCTGGGAAAGCACTGTCAACAGTAGTACCGCCATGATACACTACATGCCAGTGTGACAGCACATACCGTGGGCTACTACCCCTATATGTAACACATTTACATGAAAAACAGTGCTGTACAGGCCTCATATACTTCTGTGTCCCAGACATGACACTCACACCCCTTGTTACTGTAATGACAGCACATAGGCTCATGTATTGTACATGGCATTACATACACTTATTACAGATGTCATTACCCAGCTATGTTATCAGACTGGGTGGTGTTAATTGGTTACCATGGCTAAGCCATGCTTAGCAGGTATCAGTATTGCTCCAATAAAACAGCTAAGCTGATTTGCACACTGGCAAGGGAAGCCTGCACTGTATAGGTGTGTGTACATTTACGTTTAGCTTAGCACTGCTTAACTTTGTGCAAACCAGTGCAAACACACTTAAAGCTGCTCAAAACTGCCTTAACCACTCTGTATCTGACAGCCCTTGTTCTGCCCAGCAACAAAACGAACAGCTCATGCAGGTCTTGAACCCAGGACCATATACACTATAGTCATAACACTTAACCACTACACCATGACCACTGTGAAGATAGCAATTGTTTTCCCAATATATCTGTCAGTACACATATTGATTAATATTGAACAATTGCCTTTACTTCCACAATTGTGTAGTACTTGTTATTAATATGACTGTTGCATCACATATGTTGTTTTATCATAATGTACACATATCACATACATATGGTGAGATACATCTGAGATACATCTGGGTGGGTATACACAACCGTGATGTTTACACATGACAGGAATATGGATATATACATATACATATGTTGATATATGTCTACATGTACATACAAATGTATATTCATACATATGTCTGTATACACATCTGTATAGTGCATCATGTATATGGTCATGTGTAGATCTCTTTGTATATACATGCATATCTATATCTATATCTATATCTATATCTATATCTATATCTATATCTATATCTATATCTATATATATATATATATATATATACTCAGTTTTTAGTAATATTATATATGCACATATAGTCGATTTTTTGTAGTTTTGGGGGGGGGGGTTGACAGGGTATATAGAGTTAATTATTCAGGCTACATTCTATACCCTATGGGGTGCTATGTATGTAGTATATATGGTCGTCCCATTAAAGGAAATAAGTGCTGGACAGTTCAAATAGTTTAAAATTTTAAACGTTTATAACCAAGCAGTTTGCACTTAGCAACATAGTGCATATACATACACAGTATGGATTTAAATTGTATATTTAGCATAGCATATTTGTGGGCATTAATATTTTGTTTTATTTTAAAGTTGTATTTTAATGTTCATTAAATTGTTAGTAAGACAATGTATAATAGATTAATATATGTATATGGTTTAAATGTATCATATACATTTTTAATGATGTTACGATGGTTTAAAATGAATGCGAGATTTTATAATGGGAATGTCTGCACTTATGAGGTCATTAATAGAGTAATTAAGTGCATATTTAAACAACGTCCGTCTCTGCATAATTTGTTTGTCTGAGGAAGGAAGGCTACAACGCCATCCGAAAGTTCTTGTATATCAATAAAGTGCTAACATTACGGTTCTTACTTCGTGATTATTCTTCACTTATTGGATTCATTGAAATCATCACCTGCAGAAGGCTTCCTTGGTTGTTTTTGTTTCACCAGTTTGTTCGGCAGTTTTGGTTGTTTATATATATATATATATATATATATATATATATATATATATATATATATATATATATATATATATATATATATATATATATATATATATATATATGTGTATATATAGCTATATATGCACATCCTACGTGTACAGATATGCCTATTTATGTAGATATATATGTAGATATATATAACTATATGTGCATACATATCTATCATGATATACTTATTACTGTCAATATATATGTAGATATCCATAAGTATATGTGCATATGTATCCCTTTCTGTATATATGTAGACATATATTGCTGTGTATATGTATATATTTGAGTGTGTATATGTATATATATATATATATGTACATATACATATCCATCTATGTATGTTGATATGTATATGTGTATATATCTATATAGATATATGGATAATTATATATACATATATGTTCACCATATTTCTAGAACATGGAGTGGAATCATACCTCAGCCCCAATAGTCCCAACCTCTTAGTGCAAGGGGATGTCAGGTATGTATTGCAGGTATGTATGTAGACTGTTGCTACTGTAATAGGGGTTGACTTAACCGACATGTTGTATGTGAGAGTTCACATCTGCTTTTAACATGTGCGCCATTGGCTACTGACAGACATCCTAAGGACATCATAGTACAGTACCACTGCTAGCACAGTAATGATCCTGTGGACTACAGTAGAGATATGGCTAATACATGTGGATAGTCTGACACAGTCTGGTCAGTCCAGAGGTATACAAAGAACCTCTTAGTGCAAGACATGTGTACCAAGCCTGACAATGTGGATGTCAACAGCCATGTAGATGGGTATATCATGTAAATACTGGAATACATTTGCCCCCATAGGTTATGCATTCACACACTCCTGTCTGTCCTGACACATAATAACTGCTGGTGCAGAGGTCACATGGTCACATACTACCCACTACTTAGTGACATACATCTGTACAGCATCCCACTGCTATGTCAGAAATACATGACAGTTATGGTGGCCCGGCAGAAGTACATCTGGCAAATATCTGGACATAACATCACACTGGGTAAGTACACTAAGCTGCTAGGCATGTAACAAAGCACTGTGCAGGCTACAGGCAGACTGCCACAACACTGGCCTACATGCCTTATGGGGGAATACACATGTACCTGCAAATATAGCAGGCTGTACAGGCATGTCACAGCACAGAGTAACAGACACCTGTGTGAAAGTGCATAACCCCAGCCAATGTGAGCATAGCCACAGCCACATATGGTAAGCTAGCTTAATATTACAGTATATGGACTGTCTGGTCAACACCATCCTCATATGTGCTGCTCACACACTATCCCTACATATACTAGGCCACTACATAGTGTGGTCCGATACCTGTCCGTGTATGGGACATGTGTGTTTGGCTCTACAAACATGTAAGCTGATAGGGTACCATACACTGGACCAGCATGTAACATCAGATAGAACGGGACCAAGAACAATGACATCTACCACAGTCTGTACACAGGCCAAGGTACATATTCACAATACACACACTGTTGACAATCACCATAAGTACACAGACCTCAGTACTGTACACACAACCACAGAATGCCTAGGTTATGTCCTCAGATATAACCCCTACTATAAGTAACATGTGTAGCAGTCTGATATCTCACTGGCTTGTTATCAGATATGATGTCAATAAATAATGGTGTACACAACATATGCACCTCTTACTGCATGACATATGTACAAAGGTTGACAGAGTTGTGGCTGGATGCACAAACACAGGGCCAATATTGACATGTTGCTGTGATAACCTCATACATTTACTGTTGTAACAGGGTTTGTTGTGACATATATCCTATGAGGGATATGAAGTCAGTAAATTTCATGGCTGTCACCATGTACTGACTGTAAACCTCACACTGTGCTTCTGCAGTTCTCAGACATGTGCTCTTTGAGTAACACAAGAAACAAAGGCACCACACACTGCCCAGTCTGAAGATGACCCTACAGATGGGGGGTTTCTCAAAAACATAGCACTGTCATGCTAGGTATTAAAACAT
This sequence comes from Protopterus annectens, assembly GCF_019279795.1. NCBI lineage: Eukaryota > Metazoa > Chordata > Ceratodontiformes > Protopteridae > Protopterus > Protopterus annectens. Next base: position 376,246,808 of record NC_056733.1, read on the forward strand.
GTAGACCAGCCATATCCACACACACACACTGTTAAACTGACATCTGTAGTCATGTCAGGCACACCCCCCTCCTGTGTGTTTCCACTGTGCATTTTGTTAGAGGTAAATCCCAAATCCATCTGTGATGCTGTTTGCCAAACACCAGATCTAGGTCCTGCTCACAGTGAATGAAAAGGGCCAACACCAACATAATGTTCCTAGATATTGGAGTATGTTTCCATGAAATTGGCTATGGGAATGTTACCACGGCTGTTCCACATGCAATCAACTAGAGGAGGGCTGCAATTCATGCAGAGGCCATCAGCTGATCATGAGCATCACTTACAAAACACAAGCTGCTGCCTAAATAAAGCAGGTGTAGTTCTCCACAGAGGGAGGTAGAGAGACAGACAGAGACAAAGTAAGTCAGGGAGAGAGTGGGAGAGTAAAACCTAAGCATGTTTGTGTCACACACCTACCAGTACAGGGTTTCAAATCCCTGACTGACTATGTATTGCAATCACATGTCTGTGCAGTTATTGCATGCACCACATAGCTTACATGTTGAGGAGCTGTCCAGATGTATATCTGCAACAGTGATATGGTAGCGATACGGTAGGTGTAGTACACGTGCCTGTCCACATGAACAGGTGTCAGCATCAACACAGCCACACTCTGTCAGGGACTCACATACATTGACACACTTGGCAGGGTTAGGAATACACTTCCTAACTAGTTAGTTTGCCACAATACAGTAATGTGCAGGCATCACATGCACCACAGTAGTTATCCGGAGGTTATATGGGAAAGGGTATGTGAAGGTGTCTGACATCAGACAGCATGCTTCAGTATGCCAATGGGAGTTGTAATGAGTGTGAATGTGGTCAAAAGCATCATACAACACACACACAGACACAGGGTGCCAGTACTGACATGCATGCGTGCATTGCTTCATGGGTGTGTAGTGGTTGACTGTGCCAGAAGGCTATACAAGGCTAGATGAAGGGTATACTTTGGCATCAGGCCATGTGGCAATGGTCCGCAGTGTGCCTCAGGGGTGTAGTGTCTGGATTGGCCCACACAGGTGGGTATTGTATTCACCATCCAGTCACCTGGGTAACTATTGTGTGTGGCCATTGCTGTGCAATGACTGCCATGGATGTGCTGTTTTGTCCATGACATGGACAATGTCTGGGATATGCACATGTCCCACATGCATGTGCAGTGACATGTGCAACTGTACCTGGGGTGTCTGGCCCATGTTGTATACACAGATTGTTATCATCAGATGTGCCTGTCCTGGCCTCATGTGCCGGGAACTGGTAATGGACAGCAGGTTGACTCTACACCTACACTGATAGCATGATACAGGTATTCCCTGGTGCCAGTGGAATCTGTCCGTACAGGGTATGTGTTTAAGGCATAGTATGTCTTTTGTGGATCACATTTGATGGCACCACAGGTGTTGCAGGAGTCCAGTGGGGAACATAGTGAAGGCACACTGTCTGCAGGCACGTGCCTATTATATAGCTGGACAGCGTGCCATGCCATCGGTAGTCCATTGCAATCACACCATGGTTACTATCTGTGGGCAATATGCAGGGTGCTACCAACATAGCGGTTGTTGTCTAGGCAAGTGTGTTTGTGTATGAGACATGGGTTGAGACTGTTCTCTGTGTAATACAAGGATTGCTAACTTTGTTCACCAGGCCTTGATGTCACATGTAGGGGTATGGATTGCCACCCCAACCTCTCGGCTATTTCACATCTGTTATCCTTCTAAGGCAGACATTGTGACATATAATAGGGCCACCATATAAGAAATTTGCAAAACCCGCTCCACAATGAGTCCAGTTGTTACACACTCACAGCCACCTCCACACAGGATACGAATGGCAAGCACAGACACACACACACACACACACACACACACACACACACACACACACACACACACACACACACTTGCCATGTCTGGGATTAGAACTCCTACCTAACTAGTTTATTACACTACAGCATTACACAGTTATAGGACGCACCATGGAGATTACTGGAGTATTCCTTCCCCAAAGGTGCATTTCACTGGGTATGACATCAGCAAGCTACCCAATGAAGGTTAATGGAGGTTGTAGTGACTGTGAATGGCCTCAAAAGCATTGTACCCTACACAGACAAAGAAATGCACACACAAACATCCACACTTGCCATGTGTGGGAATAGAACCCCTACCCAAGTATTGTATCACACTACAGCATTACGCTGTTAAAGGAAGCACCACAGAGATTACTGGTTGACTGGTTTCCCAAAGGTATATTTCACAGTGAATGACATCAGCAGGCTTGCCAAAGTAGGGCATTTGAATTGTAGTGCGTGTGACTAGCCTAAAAAGCATTGCTCCCTACACAGACAAAGAAACACACACACAAACATTCACAATTACTATGTGTGGGAATAGAACCCCTACCAAAGTACTATATCACACTATAGTATTACACTGTTATAGGATGCACCACAGAGGCTACTGGGCTACTCCTTACCCAAAGGCATATTTCACAGTGAATGACATCTGACATCAGCTGGCTTGCCAAAGTAGGGCATTTGAATTGCAGTGAGTGTGACTAGCCTAAAAAGCATTGTCCCCTACACAGACAGAGACCCGCACACGCAAACACTTGCCGTGGCTGGGATAAGAACTCCTACCTAGCTAGTTTATCACACTACAGAATTACACAGTTATAGGACATGCCACATAGATTACCAGGCTTCATCTTTCCCAGAGTTTTATTTCACAGTGAATGACATCAGCAGCCTTGCCAAAGTAGGGCACTTGAATTGTAGTGAATGTGACTAGCCTAAAAAGCATTGCTCCCTACATAGACAGAGATAACATACTTACCATGTCTGGGATTAGGACTTCTACCTAACTAGTTTATCACACTACAGCATTGTGAAGTTATAGGATGCACCACGGAGATTACTGGGATACTCTATTCCCAAAGGTGTATTTTACAGTAAATGACATCAGCAGCCTTGCCAAAGTAGTGCATTTGAATTGTAGTGAGTGTGACTAGCCTAAAAATAAATTGTTCCCTACACAGACAGAGACACACACACACATTTACCATGTATGGTATTAGAACTCCTACCTAGTTATTTTATCACACTACAGCATTACACAGTTATAGGATACATCATGGAGATTGCTAGGCTACTCTTTTCCCAAAGGTGTATTTCAAAGTGAATGACATCAGCAGGCTTGTCATAGTAGGGATATGGGGAGGGCAGTGTGTGTGCATGGGCCATAACCCGTTCATCTAGAAGTAGACACACCACATTCAGACACACGCAGGTTTATATTCAGCAAGTATGTGTATAAAACTGCTAGATAACTACTGCCTTGTACAGTCATGTTGCACAGCTAGCACTTGCAACACAGAGTCTGTAATGCTGAGGGATACCAGTGGCTAATTTCTACAGTGAGTGACATTTACACATCATGTGGTTTTAGCCATTTGGCTGTGTGCTGGGTGGGACATGCCTCATGATGGAAGGCTCTTTGTCACTGTCACTATCTTCCACATATCTATGTATGTCTACTTTTGGCATATTATAGTGTGTTGTCCTTGGATATATGTCTGTATTCCTATCCATTGTGTGTGCAAAGCATGACTGGTGCATACTGAGGAGTGTATGCACTAACATCTGTAACTGTCAGATATGTGTGGTCCACTGTTGTTGGCAGACATGGGCTTCATTTGTTTGTGTGTGAGCATGGCCAGTTTGACCTTTCAGTATGTCGTCTGACATTGCCTTCATTTCTGTAAGTATGTGAACATGTCCAGTATGCCCTTCTGTATTGAATGTGTGGATCCATTCCAGGTAGTTTGTATACCAGTGCAGACCTTTGTGTTCTACACCTACTGGTAGAAAACTGTTTCTGCAGGATATCTGTAGATCACTTGGCAATATGGGGTTAAACTGTGCAAGGGATAGTGTGCACTGTAGGTGATTGTGTCTGTGCTGCTTCTGCTACATGGTACTGGTGTTAGCAGAGATATTCAGACGTGTACTGTAATACACTGTAATGTTTTATGTCTTCAAGTACTGGCAGGTGGACATTGTTGCTCACAGTGATGTCCTGGGGAATACAGGGTGAATGCAGCTGTGTCCAGTATTGTGGTCAAATGCCTACATATTCATGGAAAGTTATGCCATTCTGGAGGGGGATCTGCAGACACTTGCTGCTGGGTCTGTGTATCCAGTTCAACATCTTGGTACAGTGCTGGCAGAAGATCCCATACATGTACATCCATCGACGTGACGGTACAGCCTTATTTTGCTGAGGCAATACGTCACGGCTGTACAGATTCACACAGGTTACTCAAAGGCAGGGGTCATAAGTGAGGACATTACCCCTTTTGTGGTGTATGGGCAGGTTTTTAACCGCCCATTTTTGTGTTTGCAGCCAGGGATAGTATGTGGACACAGCTGTGTATCGGACCTTGCACATTCCATGCTGCCCATGCTCCCACCCCACCTCTATTATTCTATCCTCTTCCATACATTATGCATACATTTTCGGATACTTTCCCTATAGTTATCACCTCATCACAGCTGTCTTTTGGTGTTGGTCCACAGTTCATGCACTGGGACATGGTGGACATGTTACTGTGGTTTGTCTACATGTTCTTGCATATGGCTTATGTGGAGTGGGTTATGTTGCTATTTGGGTGTCCATGACATAACATACATTGGCAGTACGGGTGAGACACAGGCCTTTTGTAGAGGCCTGTAAGCCATTTGGTGGTGATGCAGGCCAGCTGTAGCAGGCCATTGCATTCAGTCAGTTCTACAGTCCCAGACTGCCATACAGTATATTCCCCTTGGGTGACAGGGTAGGTGTGCAAGGTGTTCATGCCAATACTTTCTATCAGTATTGATCAGGTGGTGCGGACGCTGGCAGGGTGCTACTTACAGCTAGAGATGCACCTGCATGGGACACCTGCACTGCATGCTGCATTCTTTCACTATTGCCATGCACAGGTGGGGGTCATATTGTACCCATTTCCAACAGCAGGGATACGACCAGAAAGGTACCTGTGGGTGGTGTTTGGATGAGCTGGGTGCATGTGTGCTATGGACACTACTTGCATCTGACTCACAGATATGGATGAGGTATTCCAGTTATGCTGGCTTGTGCAGGGACATCAGCCATTTCCCAATACATCAGTCCTATCACCTTTGTGATCTGCAAGTGTTCGTCCAGATGACATCGGTATTTCCTACTACAAGCTCAGATGATGTGAATCATACCTTTCAAGGGTGTGTCCATTTCATGGTTACACATTATATACTGTATGTCTGGGGTAATTTACCCTGTGTACTGCTTGTATATCTAGCCCAATATTCATGCCATGTCCATCTTTCAGCTGGTGACACATATTACCGCCATACATTTACAATGGCTTACAGCTAGCATGTGTTATACTGGGGGGAGTTATCTTTGGCACTGCAGTTGTGAAGACTTGGCCCTGTCATCGGCAGTAGTGGGCAATGGCCACCAGGTCAAACCTCAACATGCATACATACTGACCACTTGCACACAATATGAAACACATACCAACATAACACACGCATACCTGCATATTGTACAAACGCTACAATCTAGCCTGCTACCTTGGCCACCTCAGGTCATCTGTGCTCCACTGGTATTATACCTACACATACATGTTACTACATGTCTACATCAGATTGGAGGGGTGCATACCTGACTGTTACTACATTTCTACATAGGATTTTGGGGGGGCACACCTGACTGTTTCAATGTGTGTACTTCGGATTGGGGGGCACACCAGACTGTTACTACATTTCTAAATAGGATTGGGGGCACACCTGACTGTTACTTCATGTCTACGTAGGGGTGGGGGGGCACACCTGACTGTTTCTACATTTCTACACAGGATTGGGGGGGCACACCTGACTGTTTCTACAGTTCTACATAGGATTGGGGGAGGGGGCACACCTGACCGTTTTTACATTTCTACACAGGATTGGGGGGCACACCTGGCTGTTTCTACATTTCTACATAGGATTGGGGGGGCACACCTGACTGTTTCTACATGTCTAATCAGGATTGGAGGGGCACACCTGACTGTTTCTAGATAGGATTGTGGGGCACACCTGACTGCTTCTACATATCTACATAGAATTGGAGGAGTACAAACCTGACTGTTTCTACATGTCTACATAGGATTTGGGGGGGGCACACCTGGCACTTGTACACATTTGCTATGACTGTACTGGTATGTCAGGTACTCCATTTCATTCTGTATTCTAACCTGTCATGCTGACTAGAGGCATATCAGTGTACTACAGGTCTTAGGTTTGATTGACCTACATATTATTTTCTGACTTCCTACCCTTCAGAACTAACATTCCACTGCCTGACCTGCTGTATTCTGTCTGTATAGGCCTGGGGAGATACCCATAGGCATCATTCAGAGACCTTAGCACAGCCTTTGTTTGTGTTTTTCTACACCTGTCCTGCTGGCTGAAACTGTTGTTGGGTATGTGAACCTCCCTGACTGACATGTGTGCATCATATGGACACACATGTGGCCCACCACATTTCCTGCAGTGGGTTTTATCACCATGTGTAGTACTGGCTACTATGGTGACATCAATAATTGTTACAGATCTCATGCTGCCACTATAGGTGTCTCTATCTGCTGGCATCCCATTCAGCCACCTGATTACCTTGCATGCTCACATCCATACCATAGATACAAGTAACAACACATACTACTCCTATCAGCAATTGGTAAGGAGAGTGACTTACCTTGTGGGTGTGCCAGTATTGAGGATGATGGTGGAGGGCTGCCTATGTCGGATGCACGTAGTACACTCCCTGTACATGGTTGAGCACATGTCATGTTTGGCATCCCTTTTACTGTATGTGTGAGTCAGAGAGAGAGAGGTGTTATTCCCTGGGTCCCTACTGTGTCAGTGTATGTGCTATGCGTTGCCTCTTTGCCAAGGCCAGGGCATACTGTAAATGCCTCCATTTGCCTATGGGGGTGGGCTCAGGTTGTTCCTCCTCCAAGTCACTCTGTGCCTGTGCAGGCCTTGGCATTGGTGGGGGGCTGTGTGGCCCTGCCCCGTGCTGTTCCAACTGCAGATGTTTCCACAAGATCATATTGTGTAGCATGGCACATACGGTGACAATTTGATTACATGTAACTGGCAAGTACTGCAAGGCTCCATCGGATGTGTCCAGGCACCAAAACCATGACGTGAGCATTCCAAACACACACTCTATTATAATTCTGGTCTGTGCGTGTGCCTTGTCATGGAGTTCATGTTTGTGTGTGTGTGCATTTCTGATGGGTGTCATCAGCCACGGCTCCAGTGCATAACCAGTATCGCCCAGTAGGTGACCGTAAGTATGTCCCCATTGGCAAATCTCTGGTACGGTTGCATCAGATGCCAGATGTGGGAATTGTGATAGCTTCCAGTGCAGCCAGTAAACACATTCATTATAATGCCCTGGGCATCGCACATTACCTGTCAGTTGATGGTTGATGGAGGGGAAGCCCTTGCAGTTGATGTAGACCCTACCCCACTCACTGGGTAGTACTTTGATGCATATGTGCATGCAGTCTATAGCACCCCCTACCTCAGGGTATTCTGCTATTTGGTGGAAGAGATGCATATTGCTGGCCAACACCTCATGGGTGTTGAGGAAATATACGTGCACACTGGCATGTGCTGACATGGCATCCAGGAACTGGTGGAATACCCTGGATACTGATGCCTGTGAGATCCCCATGATATCCTCAGTTGGGCTTTGGGATGTACCTGTGGCTAGTATTCCTAGGCCTACACATATCTTGGTATCCACTGGGATGGGATTCCCTCTGTTAGTTCTGTGTGTCAGGCGTGGCCGGCACAGCTCAACAATTTGCTGTAGGAGGTCTCTGTCCACCCTATAGCACTCCACTATATCAGCTCTTGTAACCCCTAGTAGGTTACCCTGGGTCTGTACACCCTTCTCCATCTCCTCATTGTGGGTTTGTCGACAGCATTCTCATCCTCACCACCCTCAACCTCTTCCACATGTTGATGTCTGATAGCTGCTGCTGCCCCTATCATTTGTTGTTTTCATTTGTTAAAAGTTCCCCACTTGTATACAGTGGTGGTGTAGAGTATGTGGGAAAAACCAGAGGGGAAGATGTTTGCATAGTTTATAGTAGTGTTAGAGGGCATACTGTAAATGCCTCCATTTGCCTATGGGGGTGGGCTCAGGTTGTTCCTCCTCCAAGTCACTCTGTGCCTGTGCAGGCCTTGGCATTGGTGGGGGGCTGTGTGGCCCTGCCCCGTGCTGTTCCACCCTATAGCACTCCACTATATCAGCTGGGCTGGTCTGCTGCCTGTGTAATTGGCTTATTCTGATACATTTCACCTGCCAGCTGTGCTAGTTCTCCTAGATTACCTTCCTACTTATGTTTTCCCTTCCCATTGCCTTCCTGTTTAAGCCCGGGGGTGCACTGTGCAATCACAGTGCTCAAATGTGCACAAAGCTGCTATTTCCTGGTTTACTTTTTTTGTTTACAATGTAAAGAGTGCTAGACAGCCTCAGACACACCCCCTTGCTTAGATCTCCTAACCTAAGGGCAAACCCGAGCCACAGGGCTCCAATCCACTTACAGTATGCCTGACATACCCCCTATGATGTCAGCTTACTCCTAGGCTTGCACCAAGCTATTCCTGCTCTTACACTGTTGGGTGCTGACTAGCATGCAGGGGAAATCTTGGATTCAGTATCATTCCCCTCATTTGCATAGGATTGCCTGCTGATGCATAGTTACAGGTCCCACACTGGGCCTCCTCCCTTAGTAACCACTATTCACTAGCCATAGCCATGTTGTCTTCTGCCTGCCATTGAGTATAATGGCAAAATAATGATTTTGGTTAGAATGCTTATTTTAGGATTTTTATTTTTTTATTTTTCACCCAATTCCATTTGCACGCCACTGCCATACGCTTAAACAGCCGAGATTGGCTAAAAAAATTAAAGTTGATTTTTTTTATTTTTTCAGTTGTTTCCCATGCCAATGGCCATATTTTTTGCCATTGGCATGCTTTCTACTTAATATCCACCCTTTATTTGGAGCTGTCATGGCTCCATTTTGTAGTTTGCAGAAATGTACTCGGTTACTGGCCGAGTACATTTCTTCAGATTCCACTACACCGCCTGCTTCCAGCTTCTTGGATCACAAATTCACCTCATTTGCATGGATTTCACCTGCAAATTCAGTCATTTGCATACAGGGGCTGAGTCCATGCAGGGCTAGTGCAGAAGCGCTTGTGCACTTCCCTACAACTTATTCGTGGATCACATTGCAGACATATTGCCTGCTGAAGCTCCTGCACTAGTCCTGCACACCATGCAGGGCTTGCTGAATCCGGGGATATGTCTTACTAAGAGTAGAGAAAGTGTGCTATTCCAAATAAGGCTGTGTCACAGATGATCCTGCAGTATTTAAGTAGATATAATATTAGCAATCAAGAAGTATACTATAGATATCAGCATTTTGCCCCTTGTAAAGTTGACTGGCCATTGTGTCTATCACCTTGCACAGGGTTGTGTGAGCCATGCTTCTTGGGTTAATGGATAGATACTGGATTACCTGCCTCGGTGGGTCATTTTAAGTATAGCCAATTTTCCACAACTGTGAGAATCAAAAATTGTATTGGGTCTATGTCATATCACTGAATGGCCACATTGTCGAGCATCATCTCATCAACAATGCAGTCTGTCAACCTCCCTTCACTAATTATATATACCAACTCTGGGATCACACTACAGTGGGAAAAGGGACACATTTCCTGATCCCTACCATAATGAGATCTCAGCCAGAATTGTTCGACAGCCGGCATTGTCAATGAGATGATGTTTGACGATGTGGCTGTCCAATGATATGACATAGACCCCCTTGTATCTTATGTCTGTGAGGTAAACCTTAAGCATTATGGCAATCCACAGCCCCCTTTATTATTCTTACATCCTTGCTTTGTTTCAAGCAGTATGTTTTACTATTAATTCAAATATGATTTCACTTGCTATTTTATATCAGTTTTAGAAAATTAACTCTCTAATAGACTGTCTTGATAGGGTTTCTTATTTAGGTACAAGTATAAGTTCACTTTGCTTCCACACCACACTGGTCCTTCTACTGACAATAACAGAGAACTCTGGACTGTACCAGTGTTTTTGCACAGCTCTCAGAACCAGTGGCGGCTCGTG